>NC_079423.1:5216808-5411808 GCF_026213295.1 Gadus chalcogrammus | reverse complement strand
TACAAACGAGGAAGATGATGATGGTGATGTCGAAGGTAAAAAAAAGGATCTTGGTTTAGAAAAAAAAGGGAGGTTTAAATAAAAAAAATACTAATGATAACGTGATGGAGGGTTACCGCCTGGTATGTAGTCCGAATTTGGAGGCTTGAGTTAGTCCATGAGCCTTGGTGGCTGTGTGGAGGTCTTGGAGAAGGCCTATAGGTGGTCTGAAGTGGGGACGGAGGCCGTGTGTGGGGTCTCCTGCTGCTGCTCGTTCTCAGAGACCTAAGGAACCAGCTCCTCGGCCGTATATCTGGAGGAACAGCAGGTCAGTGGCCTGGGGGAGAGCCAGTGCAGAGAGGTGGTAGAGAGAGGGCTTCAGTGGTGGAATAGGCAGCAGGCTTGTTTCACATCCTCTCCTGATTCTTAGAAAGAAACCCCAAGCCTCCCCCTCCTCTATCCTCCTCCCTCCTCCTTCCCCTCCTCCTCCCACAGCAAAACATGAACGAGCATGAATATGAGTGTGTGAACATAAACTGTTCACGAACGGCTTCGCTAGGGCAACGGAGTGGCAGGTCATGATATTAACAAACCAAATCCGTCACTTGACATTGTTAAGGAGATTTAGGGTGTTGTGGGGTCAGACAGGTCGAAGGTCAGGGTTTAAGTCTTTTTTTTTTTTTTTTTTTATCAGATTGAGATGCTGAGTTGCCCGGACAGTGTTTGTGTTTGAATATTTATAATATTTATGTCCAAACAGATATCTTCTGCTTCCATTTTCTATACGGTTTCGCATCACCAAGAATTTGAACCAACATAGGCAACAACCAAATGTTGTTGCCTAAAACAATGGAGCTCAACCAGTCCAGTCTGTTGGCGTATGCTCATCTTCCCCTACTCATGAAGAGCAGAAAGCAGAGACAATCGTTTCTATTGAGGTGCTCAGGTCACCTGCTGGCCAGCTGTACTTACAACAATGTGGGCTGGGGTTCGAAAAGGGCTTGTGGCGTCACATAGTGACGACCAACAGATAGTGTGATGCGGTGCCAGGGGGCTCCAACAACCTCCGAAGAAGAAAGAGAGAATTCTGGTTTAAAGGCTTAGTGCGGTTTAACACAAATACCCCATACAAATTATTTGTCAATGGATAAAAGTACTCACGTTATTGAAAATGTGAAGGTCTAGATCAGATCACCCTTGAAAAAGAGAGTGAATCACACTTTTATGTACCTGGATGATAAAATGTAAATTAGAAACAGTGTGTTGGTACATTTTGTCCATTGACATTTTATGGTTCGCAAAGTAATATAGAAAAAATAAAAATAACCAACCATCTAAAAAAGCGATCTTGAGTGCCGTTCAGCCGATTGGCTACAACAGCTTGAAACAGATTTATTCATCGATATATGGATAGGCCTACTGCCTCAGGTGTGTGTGTGACCAGCAGCATCAGAGAATGAGACCTCGTGACGTGGGGAAGAGATGAACATCGAGGCTTGAGTGGAGAAGATCACAAGGCGGCCAGGCGCAGCGGGACGATGAACGGGGACGGTGCGCGTGTTGCCCTATGTAGGGTGCGAGCGCAGGCATCATGCGACTGCATGCGGGAGTCTCTGTCCGTCAGCTACTTGTTCAGTGTTAGGTGCAAACGAAACGAACTGTGCAGCTGACGGCACTCCCTCGAGCTATGTCGAATAACAACGGTCCCTTATTGTTGTGGAAGGATGAGTTGGCCATAACCATAATATTATCAAAAATTATAAAAAGATTGCGAGAAAAAATACTTTGCCTAGAACTACCTAATTTTGATTACAAAATAAGACATAACGTCTGATTGAACCATAACAACTTAATAACACATGATCAAAAGATAATGCAGTGATAAAGCCGTTGTCCCACTATGTCTAGGGGATGGAATGTGACCGCGTGACCAGCTGTGTTCAAAGGGCTTACGTAACATTTCCTAGAAGGAGAGGGTTGGTACGGACCAAGCCTCCCTCCCAGACCAGACTGTAGCCTACTGGAATCACCTGACACTCACCATAGTGTACTTTGCCATTATAACGGATGTGTATGTGTGTGTGTGTGTGTGTGTGTGTGTGTGTGTGTGTGTGTGGTGGGTGTGTGAGGGGGGGGTGGGGGGTGGGGGGGGACGAGCTTAGTTCTCACCAAGAATTTGCTTCCGATGTTAAGCCCAAATTAAACTTTCCTGTTATATTTACTTCTCCGTTGACGTCAACCGTGTATTGTGTGAGGAGATCTTTGAACCACTCTGCTGGTGAAAAGACACCACCATAGGCCTATTAGGCGCGGCTGGTATTACACACTCGGAGGAATGCGTGTCCAAGCTCCAGCACGAGACCCACAGTACCAGGAGATCTGAGCCCAGGGTGACGTACCGACATCAGGTTCTCCCCCTTCAGCACGTGAGGGGCCCTGCGAACACTAACGATACACTGGAAACCCACTGGAGCGATCCGGTTCGCACGCCGACAGATTGGCGCGCTATGCGCTTAACGCTTGGTTTCTGTAATCCCACATAACAAACACAGATGTAACAGGATCGGCTAATTTAGGGAATTCATCCATGATTATGGTGGTTATATTGCCACAAATGGACATTTAAGAGTGTTTCAGGGAGCAGAAATAAGTATTCGGAGGAAAACAAAAACCCAAAGTAGAAAGCAAGACAGGCCTGCCGACTGAAATAAACCTGTGACCCAATTGTCGAACACACGAGCACGCATTTTCAGGCCAAGCTTAATCCACACGTAACATATACTCAAGGAGATACATTGCAGATTTCCATCCCATTTAAAAATGATAGGCCGAGGCATTAATGTGATCCATACAGGCTAAACGTTTTTGTAATATAAGGAATTCTTGAACCCACCTGGGCAGTTTGAAGACATCAAGAAATACAAACGAACACAGTTCATGTTCTTTTAATTTAAATTTATTCACAGAAACATATTAACATTGATTACACCGGAATGAGCTTTGTTTTTCTCGTGAATACATGGCACAATCATATTATATATACATTCGTCATGGAGACAGTGCACATAGGTAATGAGGGCGGTCGATGGTGGGTACAGGATTTGTAAAACAACCCGCTAGTCAGTTCTGAAGGACAAAACAAACCCCTTTATATGTTGTCGTTTAAAAAAAAAAAGGAACTCTATAAAGAGACCCCCGCCATGAACGTAATCGATAACTCTACTTATATTTGTCTTAATCACACGTTGATTTCTATGTACAGACTAGGAGCCAGTGAGAGGGCTAGTGCAGTTCTTGGCGTGAGTTTCTATGCTATTTTAAACTCTAATATACATAATTTTTCAGAAAACACAACAATAACATCATCATCATCCTCGACATCTTCATCATTCATCCTCGTGGCGGCTCCAAGAACTTCATAAAGTCTCCAACATCTCCACTTCCTGTCCAACTTCCTGTTGCGGCTCAGAGTGCTCTCAGAGGGGGGCTGATTGCACATGTTTCTTCACCACCCCCCCCCCCCCCCCCCCTCTTTGCTCGCTTGGTTTACAACACGTGTACGACAAACGTGTTTACATACATAACTACATACTTCAGATCTTATAAACATGGCTGCCCTCCACCTCAGACGCCGAGGGGGGGGGGGGGGGGCTCAGTGGCCTGTCAGGTAGTCCTGCGTGGAGTCGGACGCGAAGGAGTCGGCGTCCTCGTTGTCCGAGTCCTCGCTGCTGTCGTCGGCCGCCGGCTCGCCCGACAGCGCGATGCGGGCGTAGTCGTCCGTGTCGATGGACTTGCAGAAGTGGATGGCGTACTTGAGCTTCTCCTCCAGCACCTGCCGGCACGAGTAGCGGGGAAGCTTCAGCAGGAAGAAGCAGGTGTACGACTCCGGGAGGAAGTGGTCCGGGGGGTTGTACTTGTCCAGCACCTAAGGGGGTGGGGGGGGGGGGGGGAGAACCAATCAGGACACAAGCAGAAGACAGGTCCGTCAGGCAGGGGAAGACTTTATAAGAGTTCTAACGTCAACAAACAATTCTGGCTACAACCTCCCCCCCCCCCCAGTTAGATTTCAGTGATAGGGAGTGGCTTTGTGGGAGAGAGCGAAAGCCTGGACAGCATCATAGCCCCTAAATGGAAAAAAGACTGTTGTTGGGTTTTTCTTTTATAACACCTGTGATGGCCAACTCAGCCCAGGTGATGCCTACTGACTGGCGGTGCTGCTTCAGGACGGTCCCTGTAGTTTGACGTAACATGTGCTTGCCCTTTAAAGAGCAGAGGCTGACATTTCACACCCTGAATGTAGGGAGACCTGCTCTGGATTTGGGCTCCGCCATCTGGAGGTTATGCTAATTGGCGGCCAGAGGTGGTGAGTGATATTAGGCTGGGCTAAGGGAGAGGCTGGAGTTACAACACGGCAGTGCCTCCGATATCCTGGACCTGGAGCCGTCCAGTGGTTAAAGGACAAAACCCTGAGTCCAACGTTAGGAATGGCGCCCCCTCTGCCGAGTGTACCCGGAAATAACCGCAAAGGTTGCCAGTGCGATCCAGATTTCCCCTAGCGACGGCGCTCGAGAGGTGTCCCTGAGCAAGGCATCAAACCCTAACTGCTCCCGACATGCTGGCTGTCGCCTTACATGGTGTAAAGGTGCGGCCACACCAGACGCGTATCTCGGTAATTCTACGCGAGATACGCGCGTCCACTGTGCTTGACCCTGTTGTGTCAAAACTGGTCCCTCCGCGCACTACGCGCCTATACGCGCTAGTCACTCGCTAGCTGCGTCCCTTGTCCCTGCTTATTTGAACGGAGCGTCCCTCTCGTCCTCCTATCCCCCCCCCTGTTATGTTATGTTCCTATTTTCCACCCAGACTACAGTACCGTGTCGGCTGTGGCTGTTGGTGTGTGTGTGTGTCTATGCCGCGGTGCGGCCGGTTCCCGCTCCACAGCTTGAGGTGTGTGTGTGTGTGTGTGTGTGTGTGTGTTGCCCCAGGATAAGCTGCGCTGGAGTCCGAGGTAGGAAACCAAAACGCCGCCAGTGTTTGGGTGATAGAGTTTAGATCGGGTTAGATTAAATAATCTCGGATATAAATAACAATAATCGGGTTAAATAACTTCACATGTGTGTCTGGTGTGTTTCCAGCATTCGTAGTGTTGATCAGGCAGATATATAGTCCGCCAAGACGTTGAGGTTGCTTAGTAACCAGAGACTCTGTCCATGGAAGTGAACGGAGCGTTCCCTCTTTGTCATAACTATCAAACCAAACATCTTCACATTCACCGAGCGAACATTATGAAAGTAAAATGCACATTTCTCGCTAGAAATGTTTCCATAAAAGCATTAATGGCGTAACTATGTTACTATTCCACACAGAAAAAAGAAAGATGTCGGCCGTATGCTTCTGTCCAAGCTCACTACTCTCTGCCGTGACGTCGGGTCAAGCTCAACGCTGATTGGGCAACGAGGCTAATCGTCAGACGCGTATCTCGCGTACTTCGCGTTAAAAAGTTAAATTTTTTGAACTCTTGAAATGTACGCGATATACGCGCGTATAGCGCGTATTGCGCGTAAATATACGCGCCACATACGCGCTATACGCGCGTACAATGTTGCTTATACGCGTATTACGCGTGAAACGCGTAATACGCGTATTAAACCAATGGTTCCCTATGGAAAAAATGGCGATTTTAGACGCGAAGTACGCGAGATACACGTCTGGTGTGGCCGCACCTTAAGGCGACAGCCGTCACCGTCGGTGTGTGAATGTGTGCATGAATGGGTGATTGTCTGGCAATGGGGCCTTGGGTTAGCCTGGTTCTACCAGGCTCTCGTACTTCACTTCATTTCATTTAATTTGTACAGAGAGTCTGGACCTAATCAATTGACAAACGTTAACTCACTTGAAGGCGGTGTCTGTTGAAGTTTAACATGATTGGATCTGCCCAGTGCCACTCTGGATCTGCCATAACCAATCGCTAACGTTTGGTTGTACGTATGTCATGCGCCGGGAATCACGCGCAGGTTGTACACAAACCAAACACCTTGCGCGTCTGCACGAAATGTCCGTCAACGACAGCTGCAGGTTTTGTTCGTCAAATTTAATTTATCAGGGAAAAATTGCACATTGTAAATCAACTACCAACTACGACTTCATCGTCATTGTTCTCAGACACGCCCTCTGTTCGCTGATTGCTGTGGCGGCACCAGAAAACCAAATTACATACAGCAGGTCCAGACCTAGTACTGAAGGGAAATTCAAATTGAGCGGAAGTACTTAGGCGGGCGGAGCCAGGCTAGCCTTGGGTGGCCCCTACAAAAAAGCGCTTTATAAATGCAGTCCATTTACCATTTTCAAAACCATCCAAAACCCTTTTGAACAGACCTTGATAACGGCACTTTCCTTTGTGTTTCGATGCAAGAGACGACTCCTCATAATACGACCGTAGGCATTTGGCCAATTATCTTAGTGATAAGTGTTTGACCTGCAGGGATCGTCATGGAAGATAACCGGAAAGCTTTTAAAAGTGTTGCAACCCAAACCCAGACAAACCCGGACAAACCCAGACAACGTCCACCGGTGACTCACCTGCACAACAAAGTCCCGTCCCCGGAAGTCGGCGATGGTGCGGGGCAGGCGCGTGCGTCCCCAGACGAACCGGAGGAACAGCGAGCGCTCCGTGGTGGAGAAGGACTCCATCACCTCCCAGAACCAGTGGATGAGCGGGGACGTGGGCTCCACGCCCTTGTAGGTGGCCACCGACTTGAGCAGGTGGAGGGGGATGTCCGGGCTGCCACACACCTGAGGGGGAGGGGGGAGGTGGGTGGGGGGGGGGGGGGGGGGGCAAGAGAGAGGGTGGGGGACATGAGAGGGGAGTAATGGGGGGAGAGGATGGGTAAGGGGAGAGGGAGGATTAAGGGAGGGTGGGTGTGGTACGGGGGAGAGAGGTGGATGAGAGAGGGTGTAGAAGAGGATAGAGGGTTAGGGTAAATAAGGGTGGGGGCAGAGAAGAGGGTGAGGCAGGGCAGAGAGTGGGGGAGCGAGTGGTTTGGTAGATGAGAGGGTGGGGGAGGGGGGGGGGTGTAGAAGAGTAAGAGGAGGAGAAAGGTAAAGGGGGTGTGGTAGGGGAGAGAGTGGGTGGGGTAGAGGACAGAGAGCGGTAGATGAGGGGGTGGGGGGTAGGAGAACAGGGTGAGTTAGGGGAGAGGGTAGGGGGTAGGAGAACAGGGTGAGTTAGGGGAGAGGGTGGGGGGTAGGAGAACAGGGTGAGTTAGGGGAGAGGGTGGGGGGTAGGAGAACAGGGTGAGTGAGGGGAGCGGGTAGGGGGTAGGAGAACAGGGTGAGTTAGGGGAGAGGGTGGGGGGTAGGAGAACAGGGTGAGTTAAGGGCAGAAGGTAAGAGAAATGGACACGGCTGATATCATGGGAGCATTGAACACGTGAGAGAGCGCCGAGGCTTTCATGCAGAAAACAAACAAACACACACAGACAAACAAACTGTGTTTACCATGGTCTCCAGTTCATAGCCGGTGAAGAGAGAGAGGAGGGGTACAGGCACGACCCGCGCCATCCCCTCCCGCACCGCCGACACCTGCTCGTCAAACTCATGGAGTCTGGAGGAGGAGGAGGAGGAGGAGGAGGAGGAGGAGGAGGAGGAGGAGGAAGAAGAAGAGGAGGAAAAGAGAGGAGAAAGGAGGGTTGGAGAGGAGAGGAGAAAGGAAGTACAGGGTTGGGAAGAGAAGGGAGGGGGACAGAAGAAAGGGAGACATTTCATCAGGTCACATGGCAAAACACAACCTCACCCAAACAACAACAACAACAACAACGTTTAAAAATGTGGGAGCGTCCCTCTGTATCCAACGAGTGTGTTATAGCTGACCGCTCCACCGACAGAGAACCTCCCAGGTGTATCCATGCCGACCAGGCCCCTCCCCCCTGCTCACCTGTAGTTGATGGCCAGGCGGACGTACTCGGCGCGGTTTTCCAGGGTGATGTGGGCGTGCTTGGAGCTGAGCTGGATGTCCTGCCCGCTGGCGTTGGGCACCGTGAAGGGCAGCGTCATGCCCTCAAACTCATCCGCCGTCGCCTCGTTGTCCCGGATGTACATCAGGCCCGGGATGAAGTCTTTGTCCACCTGCCGGGAACACACACACACGCTAAGGGGTCAAGGGTCGTCATGGGAAACGCTTGCCTCATGGTTCGGGCCAAGATTGAGATTGTGAAATACATTTTTGCGGTATGGTATCCACTGAGATCACCAGATACATGTAATTAGGGAACAGGCAGAGGTTAGGGGGCGTCTAGCTCTAGGATTCCCTACTGGTTGATCTTGAATGGGGGAGCAGCACACTAGCCACTGTAACCATAACACTATCCCTATAGAAAGATTTTAGTGTCAACATTGGCTATGCATCCTGGACAAACGGTGTGCGCGATTGTGTTGTGTGCTTGTTCTTGGGCCCGTGCGTTGGCTGCGGTCTGCTCTCTGAGGTGCACGCCTTCGCGGTCTTGTGCCGTGCTCCCGTCTCCACAACCTTTCCAGCGTCTCAAGGCTACAGCGAGGAGACAGAAGGAGTCTTTGTGGAGCGGAGGAGCTCCTCCTAGCTTCCTACGCTGTCGCCCAGGCTCATGATAGCAGCGTGCTCTGGGAGGTCTCCCACGGCCCACACGCTGAGGGGAAAACTGGAGCACATGAGCCTGCAAAGAGCAACGCCTCCGCCACAAAAAGGCCTTCTACCCGAGGGAAGATGCGCAGTTCAGTGGGTCTACTTTCCTTTTCTGATTCCTAGAGCTTCACATCGCTCTGTTGTTTTATTGAAATGTTACTTTTTTTATAGCATCAAATGTTGATGGTATGGTGAGATTGTCTCACATGTAAGTCACGCTGGATAAGAGCTTTGTCGGCTTAACGACGACACGGTTCTAGGAAAGGGGCCATGAACCTCTGTGGGGGGGGGTCTCTGTGGGGCACTTTGGCAGTTTATTTACATTCAAATGACCTCAAAAACTGTGGTTTACTTTCCAGATTAATTATGCATTTGGATGTTGAAGAGATACGCTGATATATGCCTTTGCTTGTCTTGCCCAGACTCAAGACAAAGTTAATTCCGTTTTTATCTCCAAATTCAACATTGCGTTGGCCACTTCCATTGACGTTCAGAGTTACTGTAGCATAGCTCCTGTGCATGTGAGGGGAAAACACTTTCAATTTCCCTCGAAAGACTTCCGATGCGTTCCGAATAGTCGCTTAATCATAACGTCTGCCATTACGATGTGCCTCCAAACACACAGATAATGTGCCACTATTTTTGGCACTGTGATCTAGACTACCTGTGAGGCGCCGCTCACGCAATTATACGATCACCTGCTCCCGGCTGGGTAGTCTCGGCGGAGGGCAGCCGGTGGGTGGTGCATCCCAGGTAGCCTAACAATCCCAGCGCTGAAAGTAGTGCCGGCTTATCTGTGTGCTTGAAGACAAACTACAATCTTGTTGAGGTAAAATGGGTACTGCAACCCAAATTCAAGAGTTGTCTCTGTCCACCCAAATCTGAAGACCTGAAGCTCACAGGGGTTGCCAGGTTGCTGAGCGAACACAAACCCAAGATGAGACGAGTGCAACAATGTTAGTTGATCAGCTACATTTGGATTTTTTCCTTTTTGCGAATTATAAACCAGCTAAGGTGGCATACGTCTTCGAATCTCTGCGTTCTCCAAGCAGTCTCCATCTTTGAATGCAGCTCCAAGATTTACCCGTGTTTGAGCATAGCTCTGGACATGGAGCCTTCTCAAAGGAGGACGAGGCTATGGGTAAAATCTAGTACAATCTCAGTTGATCCAGATAGTTTGCCTGCTTCCGTGGTTTCAGCACGATGTGTTTGTGTTCCAATTTGTTTGAATTAGAATGGTGGATCACAACACGCAGGAAAAGACAAAAACAAACGTTCTGACCCAGAACGGACGTTTAAAGGAGATCCTACTGGCTCTAGCATCGCTGTCGGCGAGAACAGTATGTTTTGCTTCCTCTCTGATGACACATCGTGGTCATTTTGAGATTCAGTACAGTACAGTGGTTACAAATAGGTCCTTTAAAGAGTGCTTGATTCTGGGACTATTCTGGTTGCGGGCACTCTGCGACCGCGAGTGTTGCTGCTGGTACTCAAAGAGCAGCTTTAGGTTGTAATCTGGCCAGGAATGTGTCCTCTACAGAATACCTCTGATTTAACAGATAAGGAGGCTTGAGCGCTTTCATAAAGTTATGCAAACACCTAAGCTGAGGAGGTTCACAGGGAAGGTGCGATTCTTTGTTTTTTCCCAAGTACCCTCAAATCCTAGTATTCAAGTAGTACTGTATGAAACCCAGTACCAAGTATCAAAGTGGTATAGCATCGATACTACTTATACTCCAATACTCCTTAAGCAGTGAGTACATAATAATAGCAACAGAGCACAGAAGTTCTAAGCTTGTGGGGTGGGTACGGGTTTGGGGTGGCCTACCTCGCTGAGGTCTGCGATGGTGAGGTTCATCCCGGCCAGCTGTTTCCACACCGGCTCGGCCAGGTTCAGACTCAGGGGGCTGCCTGTGCGGATGGCGATGCCCAGGAGCACACCTGCACACACATTCATTAGCCATATTAAATACAGACCTTCATTAAGGAAAATTTAATTAGGAGACTCTTTTAAAGACATTCATTAAAGAAAGGTAATGAGGATATTCATCAGAGACATTCGTTCAATTATCCCCATGGTTCAGTCTCTTCCCTTGTTTTGCCTTCAATGTACGTAGTAAAGCTCGCTGCATAAGTCGCTCGCTGCACACTTCATGTATAACTAGCTAAACTTCATCTTACACTTCCAGTCCACTTCCTGTATAACTAGCGAAACTTCCGTTTACACTTCCTGTCCACTTCCTGCATAGCGAACTACACTTCTTGTCCAATGTCCTGTGTAGCTGGCTAAACTTCCTGTCCACTTCCTGTGCAGCTAGAGCTAAACTTCTTGTACATTTCGTGTAGCTTGCTCCCCTTACTCTTCTTTTCAATGGGTTACTTCATCACTAGAATGGGGTCCGGTATAAAAGGTGGGCAGGCGGCAGATTCACAGGTTTAAGGTTACCTAGGAAACGGAACATGTTCATGTGCAGCGGGGACTTGGCGGCGGGGTTGAGCAGGAAGCAGTCCCGGTTGGCGCCGGACTCGTCGCGTCCGTTGGGCGTGACGATGAGGAGCGGCGTGAGCCCGTTCTGCAGCTCCTCGCACATCTCGGCGATGGACTCGCTGTAGCCCCCGCCACAGTCGTCCACGGACTCACCTGGAGGGAGAGAGGGGAGGGGCGGTGGAGAGGTGAGTGAGGGGATAAACATCTACTCAACCTTGAAGACAAGAGAGAAACTCAATTCTTAATATTGCATGCCCATAAAAACCCCTGCAGAATGCACAAGGATACTCTCAATTGTCCACTGCCAAACGTATTCGTTTTTTAAATATATAGTCACGATACATAACGTGTGAAGGCAAAGTCTTTAAATAACACTGGACACATTCTGGTGTTGTGTGTGACCCTCGCAGCCTCACTGCTGATTCACCGCCAACGTGCACAGGAGGGACAGTTTGAAGTGGGACAGGACCCCCGCCATCCCCGCCGGGGGGGGGACGGGGGGGGGACACCTACCCACGAACTTGACCTTCCAGACGCGGTGGGGCAGCAGCAGGCTGTCGGGACTGAAGGAGCTCATCTTGGAGCACATCTGACCAAACACCGACTTGGTGCCATCGGGGCCGGCCAGACCCCCTTTACTACGGGACCGCTTCACCTGCAGGGGGGGGGGGGGGGGGAGAGAGCGAACCGTGACTTGGGTGATCTATCGGCCCTCGCCCTTCAGGGAGGAGGAGGAGGAGAGAAATAGAAAAGAGAAAAGGGGAGAAGAGAAGGGGAAAAGGGGGGGGGGGGGGGGTTGATTTGTGATGTGGCTCTCTCACCCTCCGAGGGGAAGCAGTGGGAGGGGGAGAGAGGATAGAGGGAGGGAGGGAGGGGGAGAGACAGACACCTCAGGCAAGCCAGAAACATAAGAAATAAGAAAGGAGAAGGATAAAACGAAACACGGAAATAAAGAGAGTTGAAGAGAGAGCGAGGGAGAGTGAGGAGCGAGGGAAAGACGATGCTGTGGATTAACTTCTGGGTGTGGAGGCTGCGTGCAGCACGATGGAGTGCAAAGCTGCTAGGGGGCGTGGGGAGGGGAGGAGGGGTGCAGTCCAGAGGAGGGAGGGGTGCAGAGAGGCCGGAGAGCCCAGTGTACATCACACAGCCAATCCCCTCATGAAAGAAACAGCATGTGACCCAGAACAGAAACAAACGGCCTACAGAAAGGGGGGGGGAGAGCATGAGTAGTGTGTGTGTGTGTGTGTGTGTGTGTGTGTGTGTGTGTGTGTGTGTGTGTGTGTGTGTGTGTGTGTGTGTGTGTGTGTGTGTGTGTGTGTGTGTGTGAGAGGGGAGAAGAAGAGGGAGTGAGTTAGTGAGTTTGAGAGCGAGAGAGAAGAAGGTTGTAGGGAGAGAAGACCAAAGGCAACTTGAATGTGGCCCTAGGACAAGATATATATTCAACAAATATATGTATTTGGTGTTAGAGGGAATGACATGCAACATGTGTTTTGCAACATAGAATTTTCATTCTTGTTTACTTAACCTCGGAAAAACAGATTGAGGGAAAGAGAACTCCTTTGCAATTGTTCAGAGGGTATAGTGAAGGTTAATAGAACGGCAAAAAATGCTGGGGTTAAAAGAGATGGTAGAAGCTCAAGGAGGACGTCTACCTGTATTCTGTTGAGCTCCACAACGGGCCCATGCTGCCTGTCTCTAACCATGGTGGCCTGCACCACCTTCCTGAAGGCTGCTTCCTGTTGTCATGGAAACACAGAATCACGGTTAGCGGCTGAATCGAGCCCTGAGTGAGTTCTCTAGGAAGTGTGAACAAAGCCATGCAGGCGTATGATGCTGTGGTTTACCACACTGCTTTGTGTGGACATACAGTAGAATGAGTACTAGTGCATGGTTCAGTGTTTAAAAAAAATACACAATCCAGTTGATAAAAGTGGAAAAAAAATTATGAAAACACTATAAATATCTCATACCCCTTCCAAAACCACCCCTGCGATCACCATTATACATCTCTACACCTACGATCCCTATTACACATAATCACCCCTACCATCAGTATTCCACCGCCACACGTACCATCCCAATGATACATCATCACACAGTATCACCACACAGTATCACCACACAGTATAACCACCAGCAACAACCACCATTCCCCCTCCTGCCCCCCGAACACACACACACACACACACACACACACACACACACACACACACACACACACACACACACACACACACACACACACACACACACACACACACACACACACACACACACACACACACACACACACACACACCTCTACCATCACCACCACCCTATGATCAATTCCCCCGCCCCCGCCCTCTCACCTTGCCCTGGGAGATGAGGATGCCCCTCAGTGTGTCGAAGCCCACCGAGGGCCCGTGGCCCACCTGGCCTAGGCGGCCCTCCAGGTGGAACATGGGGATGCAGGGGCAGAAGAGCTCCGAGATGTGGTGCAGCAGCAGCAGCCGGTTCCTCAGGCCCAGGATCGGGATCTCCTGCAGGTGATTGTACTCCATCGGAACCTGGAGACAACACACAGACAGACGCACGGCGGTTAGTAGGCCCAACTGCTATCCAGCTGGCTACGGCTAGTACAGCTACAGGAACAGTGGTCACAAAGCAGGGGCTAGCTGCTAGCGTGCTAGCTCCACTGCACCTATTGGAGGTGTAGTGGAAGAAGTGGTGTTGTCGCAGTCTGACTGCCATCTAGTGTGCGGAGATGGGATTGACAGGGCGACAGCGGTAGGGGGATGTGTGTTTGTGTCTAGGTACCTGAGCGGGCAGCTTGCCAGCGTTGGTGGGCTTGCTGGTGGACCAGGCCAGGGTGTGAGCTGACCCGCAGGCCACGCGGTTGATCTTCTTGCCCTGCAGCGCAGCCACCAGCCGCGGCCTCTGGATGGCGTTGGTGGTCCCGTCGCCCAGCTGGCCCTCGTCGTTGTCGCCCCACGTGTACACTTCTCCTGAGCGCAAACAACAACCCCCGCAGCTTTCTACCGGCACTTGCAAGACTACAAACCAATGCATCATGGGAAGAACTACTATACTATCCAACATTTTTCATTGACACCAATACGACTAGGATTGGAGGGTAGTCGACTCTAGGCATCCCCGAGTAGGACTCCCCCTGCCTGCTCCTCAATGACCTGCATTAACATGGGTTTATACCGTTAATAGCTTCAGAGTGAAGCAGTTCATCCCTTACCATCCTCCGTGCAGCACACACAGTGCAGCGACCCCGTCGCTATGGCGATGACCTTCTTCCCTTGCAGCCCTTGGACCTGGCGGGGCCGGCGGACATGGTCGTCAGAGCCGTGTCCCAGACGGTGGTAGTCTCCCTTACCCCTTTAGCGCGCACGCGCACACACACACACACACACACACACACACACACACACACACACACACACACACACACACACACACACACACACACACACACACACACACACACACACACACACACTTAAAATTACCTTCTCTAAGTCACATGACCCC
Source organism: Gadus chalcogrammus (assembly GCF_026213295.1). Taxonomy (NCBI): domain Eukaryota; kingdom Metazoa; phylum Chordata; class Actinopteri; order Gadiformes; family Gadidae; genus Gadus; species Gadus chalcogrammus. The sequence goes on along the minus strand of NC_079423.1, from coordinate 5,397,163 downwards.
TCTGCAACATCCTCTACCATGAGAGACTGGAGGATACTAAGACCTGGTCAACACACAGTTTTAATATTTCTATTATTTTTTCTATGTTTTTTTTTGGTCTAGTCCACACCTCAACGGTGTCTCAGGTCGCTGAACTCTTCCAGATTGGAGATTTATCAAAACTCTTGTTTTCCGAGTGTTCATATGACCGGTAAAATGGAGGTCTCGCAAAACGCTGACATCGGGACATCGATCTACTGGACCAGTTTGTATGTTTCTGTACCGATTGCTGTACCAGAAACATACAAACAAGGGCGAACGACCGGTGTGTTTACGTGTGGCTGGTTCTGGTTGAATAACATGGTTACGTCGACCTAGTGTTACGATATCAGTACACTGCTGTGCTGTTGTTGTATCCATCGCTCAGGAAGAATCCTACTAATGCACAGGCTCCTAATGTTCTTTCTGTGGTGTTTGTTTTCATCGCCAATGCATTCATTCTTTTGAGTACTCTTGTGGACAGAAATATCCTCTATAAACACCGTTGGTGCGGACAGGGAAAGATAGGTTATCAGAAAACCCCTGTATACTTGTGGATGAGGCCTAAGAATTTAAAAAAATATCAACACTTTGTATTCAAAGATAAAATTGATTTAAAAAAACACAGAGGTGATACACTTTGTTTCTCAAAAATAAAAATATTCCCAGTTCATATCCACTGTGTGGATATGAGTTCAAATCCACTTGGTGACTTGGTGCAGTATTCAGTATTTTACAACTGAATAATTGTATGTAATGGCATACCATTCGACAGTATATATACACAGCAGGTGTTTTTAATTTGAAATGCACAGCTAATCAAGTGTTGGACTTGATTAACTATGAATACATGTATAAATATATCTATATATATACACAATATAAATCAGTACATACCAGGTGTACACAGCCCCAGACTTGGTGAGGGCCACAGAGAACTGGGAGCCACACTCCACCTTGACCACTCCCAGACCCGTCAGGGAATCAATCTGAAAGGTCATGGGGTCACCAATTAAAACAAGGGTCAAAGATCAAAGATCACACACCAATCACACAAGCCATCAGTTAGCATCTGTCATCTAGCAGACACTTTTATTCAAAGCAACTCTCATCGCTTGTGTGATAGACTACAGTGAACTACATTCAATCATTATTTATTGAACACTGAATATTAAATAATAATAATAATAATAATAATAATAATAATAAATCATTAATGAATAAGCAGCTTTTCAATATAACGCCTGGAACAAGAACAGTGAACTAATTTGTGCAATTATAACGATACAAATATTTATATAAAAATTGACGACGTAGTTAAGGCTACAGGCGTGTGTTGCTTAGCCATAAAAGTGTCGCGGGAAACCCTGGGTACCGACCTTCATGGGCACCTTGCAGCCGTCGCTGCCCCCTCGCCCTAGTTTCCCATAGTCCCCGTCGCCCCAGGACCAGACCATGTCCTCGTCCGTCAGACAGAGCGTCTGGGCGTCCCCGCTACCACACGCCACGTCCATGACCCGGTGTCCCTGTAGAGCGTCCACCTGGAACAGACAGAGAGGTACACACATGAAGGTATACACATACAATTATAGACATAGACTCAGAACCCCAAAGTTACACACTGTTCCATATCAAACTATTATGCACTATATAAATGTATATATAATAATGACTAATGCCTAACCTTATCTTACTAATTAACATAAGCACTTTACACACTGTCCAGCTGTTTCTATAGGAACCAGGTAGCTTTTGGTGGTGCTTAACCTTGCTCTTAAGAAGCTTTGACGGTGCTCAGCCTCGCTCCTAAGTGGCTTCGGATAAAAAAAGGGAGCTACAAGAAAAGTTAAAGTGCTGCACAAAAACTAAAAGGAGTGGTAAGTGCAGTAAAAACCAACATCATAACATCATATAATCGAAATGCTGTCTAAAGTCGACAACCGCTTCTTAGTTCCTCAAGGTCCCCTCCAACGGCCGTGGTCAACAAGCGTCAGACGCCAGACTACCAGGGTGGGATCACCACGCACCAGTTTGGGTTTGAGCTGGTCCTCGCTGTCCCCGTGGCCCAGCCGGCCGTAGCGGCCCTTGCCCCAGGTGTAGAGCTCTCCGCTGGATGTGATGCAGGCGCTGTGAGCTCCCCCGGCCGCGACGTCCACCACCTCCACGCCCCGAAGGGACTCGATCACCCGGGGTCGATCACATGGGCTGACAGGAGAGGGACGTCATGGGGTCAGACCTCAGATAGTCAGATCTCAGATAATAAGCAGTAACGCCGGGTAACAGAGGAATCCCGCGGTAACAGCACAAACCCCCCTTAACAACCCCGGGAACAGTAACCATTGGTTACAACAGTAACCATCGGTTACAACATTTACCCCCGGTTACACGCATAACACCCGGTAACACCAGTAACCCCGGTAACAACAGTAGCCCCCGGTAACATCCATAACACCTGTAAACAACAGTAACCCCCGGTAACACCCATAACCGCCGGTAACAACAGTAACCCCCGTTAACACCCATAACCGCTGGCAACAACAGTAACCCCCGGTAACACCCATAACCCCCGGTAACAACAGTAGGCGCCCCGGTAACAACAGTAGGCGCCCCGGTAACAACAGTAGGCGCCCGGTAACAACAGTAGGTGCCCCGGTAACAACAGTAGGTGCCCCGGTAACAACAGTAACCCCCGGTAACAACAGTAACCCCGGGTAACAACAGTAACCCCCGGTAACAACAGTAACCCCCGGTAACAACAGTAACCCCCGGTAACAACAGTAACCCCCGGTAACAACAGTAAACCCCCGGTAACAACAGTAACCCCCGGTAACACCCATAACCGCCGGTAACAACAGTAGGCCCCGGTAACAACAGCAGCCCCCTGGTGGTCCTCACCTGCGGTTGCCGTGGCCCAGCTTGCCGTCCTCGGCCTCCCCCCAGGAGTACACCTCCCCCTCGGAGGACAGGGCCAGGCAGTGCTTCCCCCCAGAGTTCACCGCCACCTTCCTGATGAACACGTGCTGGATGGACTCCAGCAGGGTGGGCGTGGACACAGACTCCGTGCCCCCGATGCCCAGCCGGCCCCCCGCCCCGTAGCCCGTGGCGTACAGCTGGGGAGGCGGATCCATCATGTTAGGGTGGAATGTTTGCCGAGGGATTTTAAGGAATGAAAACTGGTATCGCCAGATAATCGTATTACCGTTGGCATTACCTGGCTGTGACAGCCTCATTTCCTGTCTGGGCTGAATAAAGTGCGATCTTATCTTGTCTCATGTCTTTATATTGTGTGGCGGTTTGACATATTTTAGAATTGTTGTCACGTTATTTAAACTGGAATAAATCAAAGCTTAAGAGTCGAGAGGTTAAACATTTAACCTGGTGTTGGTTTATTCATGTTACTTTTTATCTGGAATAAATAGTTAAAATTAAAGAGTCATATATGGACACAGGTATTCTCTGCCTCTTGATGGTTGGACTGGAATAGATTCCAAGTGGATATTGTAACGTGTTATTGGGGTATTCACTGAGACAGTTATTCAATAATTGTCATTAGTATATGCTACACGTGAACCTCCTAAGATGGCGCAATTTGATATGTTCGCTATCTCAGGATATTGGGAAATATCCCATGATTGAGATCTCAACTCGGGATATTGTTTTCTCGTGCGTGACGGTCGACAAATACTCCGCTAATAAAAACAAATAATCCCAGCAAAATGTGTTATCTTATCTATTGTTGAAGTCTTCACGTGTAGTGTATACTAAAACAGCCCGTCTAATATAGCCCCATGAGACAGGCTGTCTCGGGGGCTATTCCTCACTATTCACTTGGCCTTCGGCGAATAATTGTTAAATAGTCAGAGCCTAAACCTTTACATCGGTTGAATCATAGCATCTAATACAAAAGGCATGAAAAGCAAACCGTCTCCTCATATTATCTAATAGAAAAGTATAAAGAGTAAAACCTATAGCTTTACAATATTATCTTATAAAAAAGTATAAGAATTTAATCCTTTGGGTTCACCTTACTATCTAATAAGAAAAGTATAAAGAGTTCCCCTTTAGTTTCATCACACTACCTAATAAAAGAGGAGTACAAATGGATCCCTTTAGTTCAATAAAACTATCAAACACTAAAGTAGAAGAAGCCTCAGACCTTCCCGTCGGCCGTGACGGCAAACAGCGTCTGCTCGCCGCCGATGAGCTGGACGGGCCGCAGCGTGGCCAGCGCCTCGGTGGGGGTGGGCACCTTGACCTTTGCCCCCTCGATGCCGCCCAGCTGACCCCGGTGGTTGTGGCCCCAGCCGTAGATGGTGCCGCTGCCCCCGGCCGACAGGGTCCAGTCGTCGGGCCGGCGGTTCATCCACTGGACCAGCTGCTCGTCCTGCTCCCGGCGGAAGGTGTCGTGCTTCTCGTGCAGGCCGCTCATGGTCTCGTGGTCCGCCATCAGCTCGCAGATCTTCTTGGTCACCTGCGGGGAGGGGGGAGTGTGGGGGGAGACGGGGGGGGGGGGGGGGGGGGAGTGAAGGGGTTAAGGAGGGGATGTCCAGGTATGGATAAGAAGATTTATGTGTGAGGGAGAGAAAGGCGGGAGAGGGGTGTAGAGACAAATGGAGAGAGTGGAAGATCGAAACCGATAGAGACAGAGCCAGAGAGACAGAGACAGAGGAAGTGAGGTGGGGCGGAGGGCTAGATCCGTCACTAGAGATCCCTCTGTGTCGGGACCTCTATATAGAGACAGATACATTGATAAGAGAAGCATGTCCCCCACCTCGTCCAGGAAGGGTCTGGGCAGGCCGGACCGTTTGTCCAGGGCGACGGCCACCCGGGAGGCGGTGCAGTAGCGGCGGAACCACGCCCACTTATGGGTCTCGGCGCAGCACGGCAGGGTGTCTAGCTCCAGGTCACAGGCCAGGGCCGCCAGCACCTGGAACACCCCCATGGTAACGAGGATCATCAGGACAACAATGGTGGGGAAGATATAGCAACCACAATAACAAGATTAACGTTATCGAATAATCTCGATTTTACTACATTAATTGTGAGCAAGATTTAGTAGGAAAAGTGTAGTCTTGATATTTAATTGATAAAATGACTACATCCGTCGGTTTAGCTCCTCAGGAGGTAGAGTGGGTTGGTACGATCCCCGAATAAATGGTTTTAAATTACTTTGGAAAAAAAGCGTCTTTTAAATGCCCTGAATGTAATGTAAATGTAACAGCAACACCATAAAACTATATAGAAGAAAATATAAACAAAGAAAACATTGAAATGAGTTGAAAACTAAAAACAGTGAATGGGTGGTGAGCTTGTCCTTGGTTGAGCACATGCTACTGATGCTAAGCTGAAGAGCACCTTGGAGGTTCATAGTTACTGGTGCTACTGCTCAGCTAAAGAGCCCCAGGCTCGGAGTGTACCTTGAGGGGACATGGTTACTGTAGCTACTGCTCAGCTCAAGAGCCCCAGGCTGGGACCGTACCTTGAAGAAGGGGCTGTGCAGAAGCTGCTTCCCGCCCCTGACAATGGGGTCCTCGTACTCGTACTGCCTCTGGAGTGCCTCGGGGAGACCCTTGACCAGGGCGGCCAGCGCACTGCCCGTAAAACTCTGAAAATCCAACACACACACACATTACATAACAATGGCTTAAAACCGTACGCCGCCCATGCAGTTCTAGAGCAGGGTGTCACAAACTTCTTCATGCCGTGACCCCCCCTGTGGAGGCATGTCTGGCACAATATTTAGTGGAGTTAATGAGGCAATACATCTTTTTATATTGCCATGTGAGGACTCCATTTAAAAGAGCGCAAAAATATTTGATTTCTTCCTTATGATCAAATTAAACAAATTACTCACGTTAGCATATCTTTGGGGCTTTAAGCCCTCTGTCTACTGAGTATGTGTGTCCTCTATCTACTGTGTGTGTGTGTCCCTCTCTATATTGTGTGTGTGTGTGCCCTCTCTATATTGGGTGTGTGTGTCCTCTCTATACTGTGTGTGTGTGTCCTCTCTATACTGCGTGTGTGTGCCCTCTCTATACTGTGTGTGTGTGTCCTCTCTATACTGCGTGTGTGTGCCCTGTCTCTACTGTGTGTGTGTGCCCTCTGTCTACTGTGTGTGTATGTCTATCTATTGGAGGAGGATGAGGGGTAGACTTAGAGGGAGTGAGACTTCTGGACAATGCACACCTGTCGGAGGGCTAGTTCGATGTAGCAGGGGCTGGGTGTGTGTGTGTGCCCCTCTGTCTACTGGTTGTGTGTCCTCTGTCTATTGTGTGTGTGTCCTCTGTCTACTGGGTGTGTGTGGTTCCAGGGCTCACCATGGTGCGAGCCTCCCCCTCTCCTTCGCCCAGCAGGCGGTTGATGTTGATGGACTGGCCGTACTCGGTGGTCAGCAGCTTCCTCAGACGCTGCAGAGCCCACATCCTGTGGCTCGCCGCTGGATGGTTGAAAGCACACGCACACACACACACACACACACACACACACACACACACACACACACACACACACACACACACACACACACACACACACACACACACACACACACACACACACACACACACACACACACGTTATTCACGGTTTATTAAAGCTGGGGAAGGCAATTTATCTCGAAGCATTTCTTATCATATGTGTTGAAATTCTGTTTCCATCCCGACAGCAATCAATAAATAGAAATATGGTATATTTATAAGGTAATATGGTATATTTGGCTATCACAGGCCTGTTATAAGCCGGTCATCATTTCAATCAGGCTGAATGAGATGATTGGATGGTCTACCTGTCTGGCTACCTCCCAGTTGCCCTCCCACTAGGGCTGCTCGATTATGGGAAAAATCATAATCACGATTATTTTGGTCAATATTGAAATCACGATTATTCAAACGATTATTGTTGAGTTTGAAAACATGTTGTATTTATTCAGCATGTCTCTCCCAAAATAAACTTTGTAACTGAGAACTTTGAAACTTTGAAACTCACAAAAATACACAAATTGGTCAAAAAGAAAATGTTCCAATCGAAAATATTATACAGATATGTATCCAGCTGTTCTGCCCTTTCTATAAATCAGAAAACTAGATTATGTTAATTTTACGCTAAAATCGAAATCGCAATCAAAATTCGATTAATCGCCCAGCCCTACTGCCCGCACTTTCCCTGTGCACTCATTGCTCATGACGGAGTCTGCCACAAAGCTAGGCACTAGGCAGACATAATGCTAAAGCTAGCCAGCTAGTCCCAGGCTCGGCTTTGAAGTGATGCATTAAGATAGGGATGGGAATTCCAAGTTGCCTGCTTTAATCAATAATCACAATATTTTTTCTTTACTCTAGGGCCATGGCTCTAACGACACGATGCAAATAAGTCTGAATCAAGAACCATCTGTGTGTTGTGTCAGTTCAAATTATAGAGCGTGATTACATTTGTTGAATATGTAATAAACATGTAATTATGACTTTTTTTATATGCTAAATATAGGATATAGGATAAATGTTTACGTCATAGTTTTGAAATACATCCGTGATCATGTGGACGGGGAGGGGAGGGTGACTTGGGGGGAGCGAGACTTCTGGACAATGCACAACCGGTGGGGGGTCTAGGTCAATGCAGCAGATGGGGGGGGGGGGGGGGGGGGGGAGTGATGTGTTAAATAAAGATGGTGGGAGCGAGATGGTCTGCTCACCCAGGGCACTGAGCTGGGCGCAGGCGGCCAGGGAGGCGGCCAGCCGGGGCACGATGCTGCGGTTGGAGGCAAAGTTGAACCTGAAGTCCAGCAGGCAGGTGACCAGGTCCATGGAGGGGCAGGAGAGGATGCAGCGGTCCGACAGCAGGTCCTTGGGTCCTGGGACACAGCAGGAGGACGGACAGAGAGGGCACGGAGGAAGTTGGCTTGGGTCATCTCTGACTGTAAACATCCTGACATCATTTGGAGTCTGTACAATTTTCCGGCAGCCATAAAGAAACGACATCTTTTTGGATTATACTTATCATTGACAATGTTTCGCAGGGCTCTTGTTCTTATAAGTATGCAAGCCATTATTCGTATGCAAGCCGTTCTCAGACGGATAGAACGTCAAATAATCCGCTGCCAGAGTAATGCCTTATTAAACAAAAGATTTGCGTCACACAGGAAACGACCTGCTGTGCAGGTGGACTCAACACATAAGCTCGCTCCACTTTCTATTCATCCTGAGAGCACCGGAACTCAAAGTGACGCGTGGGAGGCGGCGGCCGCGGGCGGTCGCTGTGGCCTCACCGGCGGCGGGCATTATGGGGTAGACGGTGTAGCGCCAGCCCCAGCCGTTGACCGAGCCGTCGCTGGTGAACTTCCACTTGAGTTCGTCTCCTGGGATCCTCAGCTCACTGGACCAATCACACCACTCCCTGCCTGCACACACACACACACACACACACGCACACAGAGACACATGAATATATATGCAGGTACGCAGAGAAACACACACGCAGCCAGACACATATACACAACCATAGACACACACACAGATACACTTCCACACACAGAGATACATATACATAGACAAACACCCACACCCACACGCACGTCCATGCACAAAGATGCATGCACACACACACACACACACACACAATATGTTTTCCCCGCCAACAATCCTAGGTCTGCTGGCTCCAGTGGAGATCAGCGTCAGGCGGCGACCCCAAGCCCCTCACGCTGGCTGACCCCTGGGCTGTCGGTGACCCCTGGACTCGGTTAATCTGTGATCGGTGTTCACCTGAGCGCACGGACACAATCCTGTTGGCTCCGTCCATGATGGTCAGAGGGTCGTGGCGCCTCTCCGTGGAGCACTGCCGGTCGAACTCCACCCTGAGGCCCTCCGCTCCTATGGGGACGCACACAGTCGAGTGTGAACCGCCATGAAATTCAATCTTTTGTCGCGCGCGGTAATCAGACAAGCTCACATTCATGATTGATTTTCATCTGACTTCAGCTTTCTTTTGCTTGTGACCCTTGCCATGCTATCATTAAACACAAGACACACAAGACACACAAGACACACACACACACACACACACACACACACACACACACACACACACACACACACACACACACACACACACACACACACACACACACACACACACACCATCCCTTGAAGGAGGGGTCCCTCTTCTTTGTTCAGGCTTTCTCCATTGACATCTAAGGGTTTTTCCTTGTCCGTTTAGTGGGCTCGGGGTAGGGGGTGTCAAAATGTGGCCTGTGAAGCCCTTTGAAGCTACCAGTGATTGAGGAACAGATCCCATTGCCATTTCCCACGTCATTTCTCAGTCTTCTAGGCCATTTGAAATTATTCCCTTGCTACCTACCATTCCACCCCCCCTCAGAAGGGGGTTCAATGGTAGGGAGCAGGGGAATACCTACCATTCAAGTAGGGGGGGGTTTGAATTGTAGAGAGTACAGAGTCATTTCAAAATCGAGACGGCCGAGGAAGACGAGAAGGCCAACCCGTCGGTCGGTGCATCAGGTGGGGGCGATGGCGTACCTGGGATCTTAACAGTGCCGCTGGTGGAGGTGTCGTCGGTGTACGGGTGGCTGCTCTCCACCACCACGGGCTGGGAGGAGAGGCGTCCGCTCTGGGAGTCGGTGGCCACGTCCTCCAGCTCCGTCACACACAGCTCTAGCAGCATGTCCGCCACCTGTCCACACACAGAAACATAGAGCGTAGAGATATACATTAAAATAGGTGGACGCCTGTTTCAAAACAGTCACCCTGAGAGCAAGGGTGAACCCCAGTCAGGTAACAAAATATAGGGGGTGTGTTCCTATGGCTGTGGTTAACAAGTGGTGACACAGGTAAGAGGAGAGTTCTGATTGGCTGGGATTAACGAGTGCCGAGTGGTTACCCAGGAAGGAGGTGTGTTCTGATTGGCTATGATTAACGAGGGCTGAATGGTTATCCAGGGAGGAGGTGTGTTCTGATTGGCTATGATTAACGAGGGCTGAGTGGTTATCCAGGAAGGAGGTGTGTTCTGACTGGCTGCGGTTAACAAATGGTTCCAGAGTTTAAGGAGGCGTGTGTGCCGATTGGCTGTGGTGATCCATCCGTCACCCAGGTAAGGTGTGTGTGTGTGCATGTTCTGATTGGCTGACCTGTGGGTAGGCGGTACCCATGCCGGAGAGCACGGCCGAGAGCACGTCCCGGCCCTTGTCCCCGGAGCGGTGGGACACGGCGAGCTTCAGCACGTCCACCATGACCCGGGTGTCGTCGGGGACCAGAAGGGCGGTGAACTCGTCCAGGTACTGCGGCTCGGGACCCACCACCTTGCTCTGGTTCTCAGAGTCCTGGGGAGAGAGAGAGGGGCGGACACCGAAACATTTAGAAACCATTTAGGAAACGGCAGGCACAAACTGATCTAAACCCAACTTAACTAATATTAGGTATTCAAATCTACTAGAAAGATGAAATCACCTGGCCAATTTCATCCATCTGAAGTCAACGTTATTGTCCAAAATCAGTGATTCTACGATCCAAAGATCAAATTATAATGAAATGCATTTACACAATAAAGTATTGCATAAATGATTGAGGGGTAAACAAACAAATGCATTATTATTATTATTATTATTATTATTATTATTATTATTATTAACACACACACACACAGCTTCAACTCGATTGACAGACCTACCAACTCTAGTGTCCATATTGAACCTGGTCTCCATTGAGCGTGTTAATCCTAAAAACCTCATTACTATTAAACCTTGATTGAGCAGCGTTCCCTAACCTGTGGGTTAAGTGTGCATAGGCTCCCATGAGGGACGTGGTTAGCGTTTACTTGGTGACCCTTTCGGAGATCTGCAGGTCATGCGAGCAGGAGACTTTGGACTGACGTTGGCGTTGGTTCACTGGACGGGTCAGATTTCATCTGACACTCACCAGTGACTAACTCTCCAGTCTCGAGTCCGATGCATCCAGTGATGACTGGATATGTCCAATCGTGCTAGCGAGTTTTCTGCGCCTGAACAAAACTGCAGTCTGTGTTGCCTCTATTGACTTTCTAAAAGTTAATAAACGTTGTCTTCAGTCGATTCTCCTTTCAGCAATTGCTTGAGGTGTTCCTTGCCTAACCTTTCATCCCCAGCTGGGTTTGTTTCCTTAGTGAAGTGAACAAAGCTAATCCTATGGACGACAGGGCGTGGGTGTGGGTTTGCTTTAGCGAGATAAACCACTTATCAGGCCCCCGTCAGTCAGTGACCCCGGACCAGGTTGTGTAATCCCGAGCAGCTTTAACGAGCGAGGCAGCCCACAGCGTCGGGTCGTGGGGGGGGGTTGATGTTGGCTCACCTCTTTGGTCTTGGTCATGGTCTCGGCGATGATGCTGGCGGCGCCGGGGTCGTCGGTGACGGGGATGAAGGGTCGCGACGAGGCGCCCGAGGCCGAGGGCGTGACCGCCGCCGACGGGGTCACCGCGTCCTCCGAGGACGCACCCTTCTCAGACACACACACACACACACACACACACACACACACACACTAATGTAACTATGGGATCCAACCGGTCCAGGTTCATTAGTACATAATGTGTACTTATGTGTGTATTAACTTAACCAATATGAAAAATACACTTTTCCTTTTAGCACAAAACACTTTCTTGTTCAAGGAGACTTGACTTTTTTCAAACCAAGTTGTCAAAAGGATCAAATCCTATTCTCAACCTCCCCCGTCACGTTCTTTAGCATCATCACAGTGCAGAGAGTGACGACTCTGAGAGCCGGTCCCAATGCCCGCCTAGAGCTCCAGGACCCCCGGGGTAGACAATCCCTCACCTCTCCCCTCCGCTCCTGCCAGGGGCTGGGGCTCAGCCGCTCCTCGCTCTCCTGGGGGGCCGGGGAGCCCTCGTCGTCGCTCATGCCCGACGAGGAGGAGGTGTCGGAGGGGGGCACGGGGGAGCTGGAGGGACACTCCATGGGGAGCATCATGCAGGCGGGCATCAGGGCGCCCACCACAGCATCCCTGGTGGGAGGAGAGGAGAAGCGAAATGAGGACGACGGCGTTGATGCGACGATGCCGGAGAAGGCTCTCCTCAGAGTCACGGGGCATGGAAGGTGCGTGGTGGGACTTATACCATGAAATTATACACGATTTATCTTTATTCTATATTTAGTCACGACAAAGGTTGCCATAGTAATGCCTTAGTAAACTAAAGATTTGTGTCACACAGGAAACGACCTGCTGTGCAGGTGGAGTCAACACATCAGTCACACTAAAATCGACTTGACTGGGTGGGGAGTAGAGAACGGAATCAGAAGGACAAAATGTGAGTATTTTCTGAAATGAATCTGTGTGCTTAGGTGTAATAGGATAAGCTTAATATGTAATTAATCAGTGAGCCTGGGTGTATGATAGGAGCAGCTTTGTAAGTCCTGAATCATGGTTGAATCATTGCGGTACCTCCAGAGACAACAGTCCCCCACCACGAGGTCAGCCGCTTGTCCATGATGGCTGGGCGGGGGATCTCACCTGGCATACATGATCTGCAGGGCGGAGAGGACGTGGGACAGGGCCTGCTGCTTGGCCAGGTTACCGTCCAGAGACAGCAGGATCTTAGCCAGCGACGGCCGGTTGGCCTTGGCGCTGCTCAGCCCGCTCATCTTGTTATTGACGGCGGACGAGTCGCTGTCCAACGGGACCCCTGCAGAACCACAACCACGACCCCAAACACATAGTCAGGCTGGCTCAAGACGCGAGAGCTCAACTTCAGGTTACATCAGAAGATGGAGGCTCTAAAGGGAGTCGTTGGATTCAACTCCTTAAGCCAATTCGAACGTTCACCTCCTTACCTCGGTAAGCCTTTGTTAACCGCAGCCAATCAGAACTTCTAAATTGGTTGCCTCATTTACCACAGCCAATTCTAACACAACTACTCCTCCCTCGCCCAGGTAGGGGGTGGGAGGTTTGGTTAATGAGCGATTATTGCTTACCCGGAAAGGAGGCGTGAGTGTTCTGATTGGTTAACAGGTAGATAGTGCTTAACCAGGTAGGAGATTGGGTGTGTTCTGATTGGTTAACGAGCGGTTAGTGCTTACCCAGGTAGGAGATTGGGTGTGTTCTGATTGGTTAACGAGCGGTTAGTGCTTACCCAGGTAGGAGATTGGGTGTGTTCTGATTGGTTAACGAGCGGTTAGTGCTTACCCAGGTAGGAGATTGGGTGTGTTCCGATTGGTTAACGAGCGGTTAGTGCTTACCCAGGTAGGAGATTGGGTGTGTTCTGATTGGTTAACGAGCGGTTAGTGCTTACCCAGGTAGGAGATTGGGTGTGTTCTGATTGGTTAACGAGCGGTTAGTGCTTACCCAGGTAGGAGATTGGGTGTGTTCTGATTGGTTAACGAGCGGTTAGTGCTTACCCAGGTAGGAGGCTCCCAGAGAGTCCCTGGCGGTCTGGAAGAGGACGGGCTCGTGGACGGACGGCGTGGTCACGTCCACGGTGGTCCAGGCCACGCTGTGGGAGGAGCCACAGGCCACGCGGGTGATCTTCTGCCCCTCCAGTCCCTGCACCAGGGTGGGCTTCCGGTTGACCGTGGTGGTCCCGTTGCCCTGCTGCCCGTGGTCGTTGTCTCCCCACGCATACACCTGACGGCACAGCAACGACGTCGTCATTCACTACGCTGATGGGTCCCCCCCAGACACCTCTCTCTTTACCAATGAGTGTCACGCATTTGACATACCGAAAAGTTTGGTTTTCTTAACTACTCCTCGTATGTGCTTCTACCAGCACTAGGAAGCCCACATAGATATATTTGTTTCGTTTTGCTTTTGCTCTTTAGTCCTAACTTTAATTATACTACTGTCCTGTTCTTTGTGCTGTGACACCTCAATTTCCCGTCTGGGATTAAAGAAAGAGCCATCTCATTTTTTTAACGAATATTGGATTTCATGTTCTGTGGAAATAAATAAAAAATGTTTTTATGCAGTTCGACGCTAAACTTGGGTTTCAGAGCGTGGGATGTGTGTGGTTTATGTAACCCCCTCCTATTATCGCCGAGCCCTCTGAGAGCCATCTATTAAGCAGTTGAGACACAGAGTCTCAGATCACCAGAGGAGATGACGTGGATGCTTCACTTAGTGCCGAGCACAGAGTTTTAAACAGGATGAAAGAAGACGATTAGCCAGAGGAGGTCAGAGGCGGAGCAATAAATATAGATAAAAGAAATAAGGAGCGTGGACCCACACAAACACACACTAGATGCATGGAGCACACACACTTCCGCCATTAAAGATGGATGGTGTGCACACACGCACCTTGGATTTATGAAGCGCATGCACACTTCTACTTTAAAGACATGTAACACACACACACACACACACACACACACACACACACACACACACACACACACACACACACACACACACACACACACACACACACACACACACACACACACGTAAACTGCGTGCATGGAGGATGTGTTCTTGCTCCTACACACCTGTCCCGTCTCGGTGACAGCCAGACAGTGCAGCGCCCCAACCGCCACGTGCACAATCTTCTTCCCCCTCAGGCCCTCCACCATCTGGGGCTTGCGCACGTGCACGTCAGTCCCGTGACCCAGCCGGAAGTAGTCTCCCTTCCCCCTGGTTGGCAACACAACAGATGACCGTGAGTGTTCCAGACACAAAGGGGTTTGGTAAAAGTAATAATAATAATAATACATTTTATTTCAGGGCGCCTTTCAAAACTCTCAAGGTCTCCTTCCAGTTAAGACAAGCAAATACAATTTGAAAACAGGCAAATATAGTTAAATCAAAACACATTCAAAATAAACAATGCAACATATTCATTGAATTGGCTGGTGGGTGGAGTTAAGTGGGATAGGCCAGTCGGAACAGGTGAGTTTTGATGGAGGTTTTAAAGGTGGGGAGAGACTCTACAGTACGGATGGATAGTGGGAGAGAGTTCCACAGCCAAAGTGACAGTTGGAGTGTGACAGCGATGGGGGCCATCTTACCAGGTCCAGACGACTCCGGACTTGGTGAGTGCGAGGGAGAACTGAGCTCCGCACTCGATCTGGCACACGCCCTGTCCGTTGAGCCGCTCGATGTTCTGGGGGATGTTGCAGCCCTCGCTGCCGCCGCGGCCCAGCTTCCCGAAGTCCCCGTCGCCCCAGGAGAACACCAAGCCTGGGGAGGAGATCCACAAGCCAGGGCCGCAGTCAATCAATCAAACTTTTGCTCTCCGTGAAAACACAAAGTCAAGAAAAATCGATTTCATTTGAATAAATAAATTAAATTGTTTGCATAATTAAAATGTAAATAATTAAAATTAACAAATCAAAGACAAAAAAAATTACACACTGCTTGCTTGAAAAAGCAAAGCTAAAAAGGTATGAGAGAACATTTTGTTACCTTCATCAGTGAGGGCCAGGGTCTGGGCATCTCGACTCCCACACGCCACCTGGACCACCCGGTGTCCAAGGAGAACTTTGACCTGGACGACAGGGCGCAGGAACGTTAGAGGGTGAGGAACAGAAAGGTCAGAGGATGAGGAGAATAAAAGGGTGAGGAACAGGAACGCTAGAGGACGTGGAACGTCACAGGAACGTTAGAGGAGTAAAGGCGGCTGGGTTTTTGTCAGGATTCATTTGGGAGGACATTAGTTGGCACTGTATCTACTACCTTGGCCCTGCCTTTCAAACAGCTACCGTTGCACAATGTCCTTTACACTGAAAGCTCTAAAACTGCTACTTGAACACAGATGTCTTCTGCAGTTTTTCTGTGTTTGCAAAGTCGTATATTTGGTAGGCTTTATATATTGTGAGCTTGAGTTGCACAATCAAGTTATATTCCAGATTTATTTTATTTTATTTTTGTCAAGGTTGCAGTCTTTTTTTTTTTACCTCAGAATAAAAAATATCATAAAATAACAGCACGTACTAACAGAAAGTACTGACACAGGTGCTAACGTGGTGCCAGCCAAACAGACCTACCAGTTTGGGTCTGAGCTGGGTGGTGTTGTCCCCGTGGCCCAGCCTCCCGTACTCCCCCAGGCCCCAGCTGTACAGCTCCCCGCTGGAGGTGATGGCTGAGCTGTGGGAGCTGCCGCAGGCGATGTCCCGGATCCGCTTGGTCTTCAAGGCCTCGATCAGCCGCGGCTTGTCACAGTTCCTGGGAGACACACAGTTTTCGTTAGCCCAGCTGGTATAGCCACCGTTCCTCTGAGTAGGTTAGGAGTGCCAGAAAATAATGAAGTAACGTTGGCGGTGGGGCAACATGGCCGATTATAAGTTTACTACTTTCTGCTCTTCTTTCTATTTTCATCTACTTTATATTTATGAGGCACTTCCCATAAAACGCCAAGAATCCTAGTTTGCATGTAACGGTTCTCAACACATTAGCGTGCCAATAAAATCTATTCCCATTACAAATAAAATGTTGGTCGCATGACCAGGCCGCGTATCTGACGCGTGATTGGCTCACATCCTGCTGAAGTGCCCCAGCTTGCCGTCGTCGCCCTCGCCCCAGGAGAAGACCTTGCCGTCCACGGTCAGGGCCATGGCGTGGCGGCCGCCCGAGTGCACCGCCACCTTCTTCACCACGTAGTTGCTGAGGGCGGCGATCTGCCGCGGGATGGGCACCGTGCCGCTGGACAGGCCCAGGCCCAGCCTGCCGTTGGTAGCCTCGCCGCAGGCGTGCACCTTGCCCTCCACCGTCACTGGGGAGGAAGCACCAGGACACCATTACATAACATGACCCTGAATCAAACACAACTCTGCTGTTTGATGGTGTTTTGATGCACTGTTTAAGCACTCCTAAAGTCAATGTTGGCTTGTATACTATTCTTCTTGTATATTGTTTCCCTGCAAATATATTTTCAGCATTTAGCATTTTGTATTTTTGCACATTTATACTTGTTTTCTCTTCTATTTGTAACATGGTGTTTTCTGCAGCCCGAAGTGCAATTTCCTGAGGCAACCTTCCCGATGGATTAATAAAGTTTCTATCCATCCATCTATCTATCACTGGTCACACTGTAGCGCTGTTCATTTCATCCATAGAAGGGGTTAGCTTTAGATGCTGGACCAGGGACATGCCATGATTTGATAGATGATATATAGTACCAATAATACTTGGACTGGGAATTTTTAATGATTATTTTGTTGATTTTAGCATTTTATAATAATATGTAATTGTAATACTGTCCACAACACTAACATTTTTCCTCTGGGATTAATTCGATTTAATAAAAACTTGTAATATGAATATTATATTATCGTACACCTATAGATATTGATATCAGTTCTGTTTTTATTGGGCACACTTTTAGCGTAGTGATTCTAACCGCACCAGAACACACTGGAGTAGTTCCCTTCCCTCTTTAAGATCCCTGCTCCAGTTTCGGTGAGTATCCAGTGTGCACTCTCAGCAGGGCAGGTCACACATACACCTGAGCCGTACACACTGACTCACCGGCAAACAGACTCTTGGAACCTCCCGCCACCTGCACCACGTTGAGGCCAGATAAAGTCTCGGAGAACGAAGGCACCTTGATCTATGGAGGAGCGGAAAGAAATACACACAGTGTTCAGATGAGGAGAGGAGCGATCCAGGGGAACTCTGAATTAGATAAGTCAACTCACGGAGTAATATATGCCATCACCACCAAGTAAATCTAAAGGGCACCTGCTACACCCCACAATTTCATTTCCTCCCCAGAAACAAGTCATTATGGAGCAGGTGGGGCATGGGGCATCAAGTGCATTGGGAATCAAGCTGAAACACCTTTAGGTTGGGAGTCAAACCCCTGAGCTATTACACTTTCCAGCTCTACTCCTATTAGGCTCTTACATCAATGGGTTTTAGCTTTATGATTCCCTTTTTATTATTATATTGTAATTAATATTTCCCAGTACCTTGGATCCTTTGAGACCGCCCAGCTGGTCCTTGTCATTCAGACCCCAGACGAACACTTTGGTCCTGATGGTGGCAGCCGACTCCATCCCTGAAGACTTCTTGCGAGCCAGGCTGATGGCACACGACCAATTGGCATATTTACAATCAGTGATACTGTGTGATTAGACCTTGTGTATAATGGTCAATGTAGTTTAAAAAAAAAGTAGCATAAACTGACTATCATGCATTATTGAATCCAAGGTTCCACTATTCCCTGTATATTTCTTACTAATATTTGATTTTCTAAGGGGTCCACCTCACCTCCCAACAGCAGCTTTTTCTTCGTCCTCTTCCTCGTTGTCGGAGGCGAGGAAGGGCACGGTGGCTAGGTCTTCATCCTCCGCCCGGATCCGGCCCACGATGCTCAGGCCGTGGACCTTGCAGTCGATGCCGGAGCTACGGCACTGCTTGATGGCAATCTCTATGTAGCGGTGGTACTGTAGGGATATCACCATCACAATACATATTTGAAAACATACATAATATACCAGCAGCGAACTCTATGTAATCATCCCTAAGGTGGAACTGTAGCGAGAGCAGGAAGTAATATAAACATCACAATTTACATTCTGCAATACATCATAGCAATTTTGCATGTACCTGTTTATGGGCTCATCTAGCTAAGCCAATATCTTAAAGCTAGGCTAAAAGAAAGCTAACAAATCTCACACATCGCAAGTAAGCTAATCAAGCTAAACTAACTAGCATAACAAAACCAAGCTTTGCTAATGAAGCTGAACTAATTAAGCCGAACCTAATGACAAGATATGAAGCTAAAATCACGCACCAGAATTAATGAAGCTAAGCTTACAGACCAAACCTAATCAAGCCAAGACAATGACACTTGGCTTACTCACCTCAGTGCAGTCGGTGAGCAAAGGCACAGCGGTGTCTGTGGGGTTGATGGTGATCGTCTTCAACTCAATCAGGTTGTTCAGAGAGCTGCCCCCTACACATGAATCACATAAACGAATCAACAGTTAATGCATTATCTTCATGGGATTATACATCATGAGCAGTGGGATGAACCTTAGCAATCAGCCAACCATTGTTAATTACAAACCATGGGCTCGGGACCCCACTTTTATTATTCTATTTCTTTAATGGGTATGAAGATCTCATAAGGGTCCTGTATATACAAACAATGTCTAATGATTCATTACACCTTACTCAAAGATGCATACAGGTAAGACTGTCGACATTTGGGGATCTAAACCACTTATGGCTGGGAGTTGGACAGGCTAGCCACCAGACTATTGTCTTCTCTACCTGAAACAACCACCAGGGAGGGCATGTAGCTGCTGTCTGCCGGGTCCACCACCAGCTTCAGCCGGTGGACCAGGACATCTGGGAACAGCTCCAGCCGAATCCAATGCTGCACGGAAACAAAAGAGAAACCCACCAATTGCTGTCAAGTTATGTCATCGATTCTCACCGATGAATAGCGAGCCCATCTTTTCGATTTGGATTCACGTTTGATTCCACACCATAGTTATCAATGGATAAAGGGGACCCACCTTGCCCTGGGAGCCTGAGGACTGCCAGCACTGGTCGCTGCTGTCGATGAGACGCGAAGCCTGGTTGGCGGATGAGGAAACACTGAGGCTCTTCACAGCCCTCGACCACTCGTCTATCAGCAGCTCCCTCTGGCTGCTGTGGGCCTTCTTCTGCTGCTTGCCTGAGCGCCCGCAGAACGCTGGAGACTGGCCTGGGGGGAGAGGGATGCACAGGTACACCGTGAAGAACTATTTTTATTCCATTAAACGGCAGAATAATCTAGATTGGGAAGGGTAGTCTTGTGGTTAGGATGCTTGGGGTTTCAACACAGAACTTTACACCAGGGAGTCAAGCAAGCTCTCCACTTGGCTAAACTAGGTGTTTGAGCTCCAGTCGAGAGGTTCTGCCTCATATGACCAGAGTTCACCCTTATGCGCCCTTAAGCAAAATTCTCCATTTCCTAAATGACTAAATAACCCGTTCTTGTTCCTTACCATTCAGCATACGCCTTGATTCAAAGCAACGTAGAGTTAATAATTTAAGATACTTTAGAAGTCATTAAACAGCAGGTAAGGCTGAGGGGATCTTATCTCAAGAATGCCTCCAGGTAGACGGGGTAGACATTGTGGATCAGACCTAGTATCAAACACCTTTACCACTAGACGCTCCTGCCTAAATTATATCATGTCAAGATATTAAGCGAGTGCCCCCACCTGGCTCGTTGATGCGACCGAACGAGTGCCGGGTGTTGTGCTTGCTGGTCTTGAAGCAGCTGTCACAGTAGTCGAAGTCATCACAGTTCCTGCACTTGAAGCGCGGGCCGTTGATTGGGAACATCTGGCAGCCATCGCACCTGAACACAAGCAACAACAACGGGTTCTCGATGTAATTAATTGATCCGCTGAAGAATGAGTACTGAGTACTGCTTCATACCAATTGAGAAGGAAGATCCTGGACCAATGATGTCGTTTCAGACAGTGAGGTTTTCACAACAGGTGGATGGAGCAGTACTCTAAGGCTGTGTCTCAATTCAGGGGACGCAGGGGACGCGGTCTATGAAGGTGTGGCCTTCGTAGACCGCGAAGGCCGGACAGGAGGCCGGACAGGAGGCCGAACAAACATTTTTAAATGAGACGGTCTGGCCTATGGAGCATTTCAAGTTTGCGTAACAAGCCGTTAACATCCTTTACCTTGTCTGACGACGCTCTGCTCCTGTCACCTAGCAACCCTGACAGCTGCGGTTCAAACTGAACGGCGGCGGAGAATTATGGAGCCGTTATATAATAATTATATAAAATATAACGTTAATTAGTTTGACGTTATAGGGCTCGTGTTAATGTCATTGAACTTTGACAATAAAGTTACAAATTTAAAATAGTCCCAACTTTATTTGAATCTAAAAAAATGTTTTTACCTAGTTTTGTCATTAAATATGTAATTTGCTGCAGTTGCAGCTTCCGCTCTCTCCGACGCCATTTCTGAAAATATCCAAACCGCAATGAATCTTGGGATAGGTTGGGCCGTGAAGGATCCAGCCGGTGGATCCTTCAAATCCGGGAAAAGAAGGCTGCATTTCTCGTCCGCATTTTTTAGGAGCCTTCACATGCGGCCGACATTTGACGCGTAGCAATGACCCATATCGGCCTTCGAATGCAGCCTTCGAAGGATGCGTCCCCTGAATTGAGACAGAGCCTATGTGTGACAGTTCTGGTTCAGGGACTGACCTGACTCCAGGGTGAACACTGGGCACCAGCTCCATCTCGGACAGCAGCCCGGTCCAGTGGGACTGCTGGGGGAAGTCCACAATCACGTCCTTCCCATTGGCACTGAAAGCTACAGCAAAACAGTTCCTGGTTACTCCACAAAGTTAGCATTTACTCTGATAGCTGAACCAAACAAGATAGCATTAGCGAAAACCAAACTGACCAGAAGCAGTAAATGCTAAAGTAAGACAGCTGATGTTGAAATGTACTTCAGGTGAGAATAAGCGATCCCCTAAAGCATTTCCTTTTGACTTGCACAGATTAGAATCGGAAACTGAAGCAAAAAAGTTTAGCATTTTAGCATTAGCACTGAACGCTAAACCAAAACAAAAAATCCAAAGCAGAGCTCAGACTAGTAAAAACAACAGGTTACCTTTCACCACCCCGACGCTCCGGTGGACCACGGAACCCCACTTGTACTTTGGCGTGGTGACAGTGGGCTTCACCCTCACCTTGTCACCGATCTTTATATGAGACGGAGAGCTCTGTGGCGGGAAACCTGGGCCGGAGAAAAAGGTGGACATTTGAAACGGACGCCACAACGAGTCACCTTGAACCCGCTTCAACCAAACAGAAGTAGAACTACAATGTAGCGTGTCCATCCAGATTCAATGAGTTTATAATGGACATACTGTATATTGGGTGCTCACCAACAAGCTCTGTGTGGATGTAGCGGACCCAGTAAGTCCCGCCCTTCTGCTGCCAGTCACACTGCACGTTGAGGTCATGGAGCCCGTCTCTGTCCAGCTTGATCACCTTGCCCACGTCTCCTTCGTACACCTCCTCATACGTTCTGCAGCACTTCACCATCATGCCCACCTGAATGGGCATGAATACATTTTGAACACAGAATGGGGGTCAGACTGGACTGGGTTTCACAGTGGGAGTCTTGCTAGGGGTCCGAAAAGGTGGCACAAGTCATGTCAACCAAAGTAGGACTCAACTCTGATCAAGAAAGGGATACCAGACCAAATACAAAATCAAACTTTTTTTGGGTAACCTTTTTTCTGCTTAGCGTTCCAACATCCGATTCCTTCTACACATTAAAAGGCCGACATCCTTGATGAATAGGTAACAGAAACGTAATGAGGGAGGTCCAAAAAGACGACGGCCTTTTGAGAGAGCACTGGGTTTACCTGAATGTTTTCCCGCACATACACGGCGTAGTCGTCGTTACTCTGGAAGTCCGACCTCTTCTTGAACGCCTGGCTCTCTGTCACCACGGCTCCCGAAGGCTGGACATTCAAACGGACAGGCGGACATTCAAACAGACATTCAAACGTACATTCAACCCCATTCAAGCACAAACCAGTTGCTAAAGAGCAGCCATACGCTACGGCATATCTGTGAGTTTGCTGCCATCTAATGGTGAAAGAGAGTACGCTGGCTCAAGTTTTATTTCAGTGACGAGGCTGCAAATGACATACCACAGCGAAGGCAGGCTCCGCCTCCTCGAGCTCGTCCAACACCTCCTCATCCGAGAACTCGTCCGACGCGGTGTCCGCGTCCGACAGCTCATTGCCGTGGACGTCGGGGTGGTCCAACAGCCAGCCCACCAACGCCTCCACACCTGGACAATACATTCTCAGTCAGGGCTACTGACAGTCAAATCTATACCTGAACTAGGGACAATCATTTAATTCAGGACTACTGACATTAGAGGTTAGAGGTTAAATTAGGGCTACAGAGGTATAATCGACTGAGAATAGGATCTGCGTCAGGGCTTCTGTCAAGATATGTCACCGGTTTTTACATCTAAATTTGTACTACACAAATTGTGCAAATGTATATATTTTCTGTTTAACTATTTTAATTCTGATGCTTTAAAAAGTTTATTCCTTTTAGTTCTACCAGTGTTCAGTGCTTTCAGCTCTGAGAATCTAATTTCTCATCGTGGGATTAACAAAGTCCATCCTATCTCGTTACAGGGAATGCCCTTCAAAGATGCATGCATCGAAGGCAGCCTCCCATCCTTGGGGTCAAGCCTCGGCCTCTACACTATGAACAGGAGTGGAAGTGCAGTGTGCGCTGTGTGGCGCTCGGCCCCAGTACCGGGGACTCCAGAGGCGGTGGTGCCGGACAGGGTCTTCAGCGCCACCTCCACGTGCTTCCTCTGGAAGCCCATGTCCATGAGCTGCAGGACGATGGGCAGCGGCGGCACGGGGGAGGCCTTCTGCTTCTTCAGCCGGGGGGGGCGCACCTGCTGCACCGTGACCGGCGTGGAGGCCTCGCTGGAGCTGCTCTCCTCGAACAGAGGGGAGGACGGGTGGGTGGACTCCACCGCCAGGTACTGGCACAGGGCCAGCGCTGCAGCCTGGGAACAGAGAGGGGTATGATGCATACTGCGATAACGTGCATTAACACACGCTATTAGTGCTGCAGCCTGGGAACAGAGAGGGGTATGATGCATACTGCATTAACACACGCTGTTAGAGCTGCAGCCTGGAGATAGATGCATATATACACATATAGTTAGTTATAAACTAACCATATACATTACATACATACACTGGTAACACTGCACACTATTGGTATGCTAATAATGGGAAAAAGAAGTAGTACTTATTTTTAAGTACCATTATGGTGTAGGAAACCAAAGTATATACATCCACACATTGCCAGAGACAGATATATACTTATCAACAGATATACAGACACAGAGCTGCAGTCCATAGGTTTATCATGCACTTATATGTGAAAAATATGAAAAAAGTATTATTGTGTTCCATAGTATATACACACAGACCAAGCAGAGATGCAGCCTGGAGGTACCAAGAGTTCAACTTTCAATCCACGAAAACACAGCCATACATCCACAACTTCATTCTCCAGCGACCCAATACTGCCAGAGCCACCAACCCGACCCACCGGCACCATCATTAAAATTGATCCAAAGCGTCCCTCCTAACCTCTAGCTCTGGCCTGTCGAAGATGGCCTTGATGGGCGAGGGCTGGGTGGCGGCCGACAGCAGCTGCTGGAGCAGGAGTAGGGGTGGCAGGGGTCCCTCTGGGGACAGGTCCCCCACGTCTGGGGAGGTCGCCACCGTCTCCTCTGGGGACGGGAGGGGAGAATAGACAGGAGTTATAAAAGGAAAGCGAGACCAAACTCCCAGAGGGCAGAGCGAAGGGGCCACACCGGACCAGAGATAGGGGACCTGGTGACGTCGCTACGCTGCCAGAACAGAGCCCAAACAGCTGTGTGTGTGTGTGTGTGTGTGTGTGTGTGTGTGTGTGTGTGTGTGTGTGTGTGTGTGTGTGTGTGTGTGTGTGTGTGTGTGTGTGTGTGTGTGTCAGGGCCTCTGTGTGTGTCTGTCTGCTATGCCGCACCACAGGTGTGTGTGTGAAGGTGAGAACAGGTGTTCCAGAGCCAGCCTTTCGTTAGGCCGGTGGGGGTACAGGTGGGTCACCACAGACAGGACAGGTGAGCGGCGCTAACGAGCTCTCCCCGGGACCCACCTGAGACCCCCTCGTCTCAAACTGACCACGGTGAACTTAGGTGAACTTAACTTAAAGTGAACTAGTCTGAGTCATACCTGTCAATCAAGAGTCGTACATTTAAACTGAGGAATAAACTCCCGGTGAATAAACTCACAACAAACACCCGAGGAGTGTTCGCTTGTTCATGTATACAATTGACATGGTCAAATTTGATATTCAAGGGCGAGTTATTGCGTCAATGGATCTCCTTCCTAAGCCAGTTCTGCTCTTATATGACAGTTGGCGGAATAATCTGCCAACGCTGTGGGTTTCAACAGCACGCTGGGTGGTGTGTGTGTGTGTGCGTGCGTGCGTGCGTGCGTGCGTGCGTGCGTGCGTGCGTGCGTGCGTGCGTGCGTGCGTGCTTTTCAATAGGGTTCCTGGTATTTCAGTGTGTCTCGGTGGCTGTAGTGGGGTACCGTTGGGGGTGGGTCCAGGGTCCAGCACGGCGGGCTGGGCCAGGATGAGGCGGAGCTTGTCCTGGTGGCAGAGCAGCGCCCGCGAGGCCTTCAGGATGTACAGCCTCAGCTGCTGGCAGCGCAGCAGGTGGAGGTCCACCTGGTCTGCTGGAGGGAGACGTGGGGATTGGTCAGGTCAGGTTTAAACGGACCGATAGCTGGACCTGGTCCGCACATCAGTCTAATATGATTATAATGGGGTGTACCTGTGAACATCTATAACATCAGTCTAATTTGATTATTATGGGGTGTACCTGTGACCATCTATAACGTCAGTCTAGTGTGATTATTATGGGGTTACAGTTATCAGCCATAACATCAGCCTAATGTGATTATTATGGGGCGTTCCTGTGAAAATCTATAACATCAGTCTAATGTTATTATTATGGGGTGTTCCTGTGAACATCTATAACATCAGTCTAATGTGATTAGTACGGGGTGTACCTGTGACCATCTATAACATCCGTCTAATGTGATTATTATGGGGTGTACCTGTGAGTCCACGACTAAGGGACTTCTTGAGCCGGTGTTTCTCCATGCGGCTGCCGGCCAGGCTGACCAGCTGGGCCCACACGGCCAGCATGGGCTCTGTGAAGGGCAGGTTGTGCACACTGAACGATATCACCGGCAGCTGGGGGCCAGAGAAGAGAGAGACCAGTTATTTCATTTCAACATAAATGATTGGTTCTCGTGTGTTATTTACATTGATGTCTCTTTGATATTATTCTAGGTTCACTTTTTAACCTCCTGTTTCATTAATGTTTTAGCGCAATGCCTGATATTTTAAGCCTTAGCCTCACATATGGATGTTTTATTTTATTTTCCCTTTGTCTTTTAAAAACAAATATATTAGGAATATTTTGTATCTATGGAGGAGGTGAACCAGCAGAAGCATGTGATGGGAGGATAAGTGTGAGACGAACCGGTCGGAGCTGGCTCAGCAGGCACACCCGGCACGTGCGCATGTCGTGGAACTGGACCGTGATGCGTCCCTTGGGCGTGATGCGGGTGACCGTGCCCTCGCCGTACTCCTCGTGCACCACCTGGCCGCCCAGCCGCAGGCGCCCGTCGATGCCGCCGATCACCGCCAGCACGGCCATCAGACTGCCCACCCGCGGACCCTCCGAGTCGGGGAAGTACTCCTCCAGGAAGGACTGCCCCGGGAGCAGGGGGGAGAGAGTAGACGGTCATGGACTGAACTCTTGTTTGCTTAAGGGAAACATTCTCAGAAATACAAAGTATTTTAGTGTTGTGCCATCTATGAAGACACAAGACCACATTAACTCGTTTTGGGGGCAGTTGTAGGGTCCCGAGTGTTCGACGTCCCACCAATAGTTACTGCGTTAGGCTACTACTCTAGCGTGTCAGTCTCCTACCTACTCCTTGATGACCTGATAACCTTGAGGCTGCTTTGGATAATTAGTGTCCGAGAAATGTCCAGATTAATTACTAAATGTGGAAATAAAATTGTCTAAACTGAGCACATCCATCAAACAGAACCACATGACACAATTTGACGATGACGTCGCGTCTCACCGCTTCCGAGTGGCGTCCTGCCATGACGTCTCCGATGGAGCTGAGCTGGGCGTTAATGTATTCGTTGATCAGGCCACTCCATTGGCCCAGAGAGTGCAGTGTGCGCAGAACGGCCACGATCTCCTCCGCCAGCGTGCTGCTGTGAGTGGCTGTCAGAGAGGCCTGGGGGCGGGACTTCTTCCTGCGCATCGAACCGTCTGCGCGAGAAAACGGGAAGTCAATGACGTGATGCCCAATGGGAACGCAAGATTTCCAATGGCAGGATTTGGTTAAATAAATAACCTTTACTGTTGATTGATTCTGGATGACCATATCAGTGGCCGGATGGTGAAGATATGTTGCTATCAATATAATTTAAACCCCTTTTTTGTAAAGACCACATTAAGGACAACAGACAACATTTAAGGAGTCCTATTTTACCAAAAGCACTGATATAAACCTTCATTAAAAATCGTACCTGACGGTTCAACAGGGGTATTTTAATGAAAGGTCTTCAATAAAAAAATACATACATCCTCACTTTTGAAACGCCCAATTCCCAAACTGATTACGATTCATTATAATAACGAGGGCATTAGACCGGAGCTTGGCATTGGGTCTTTCAGGGTGCAATACCTCGCAGCAGGGGCAGGTCAGAGGAGCAGGTGCTGAGCAGGCTGCCCAGGAAGTCAAACAGCTTCTCCACCAGGAACTTCATGTCCTGGGAGCGCTCCAGCCGGTCCCAGGAGGGCAGCACCGCCTGCAGCAGACGCAGCGCCAAGATCTGGAGAGGAGGGGGATAAAAGACAAGAAACAAACCCAAACAACGTCAGCCTTTTGGGACTCTTTTTAATAACCGGCCAAGCTGCAGTAATGACCTTTCAGCATTTTCTCTCTGCATAACTTTGTGTTTTCCCAGACGTCAGTGATGCTAAAATAAGAGCGGTTGTGGGGCTGGGTTGCCGGCTGGGCGGATGATACAACACTCAGCCCCCCAGAGGCCCCAGGGTGAGTAATGAACCCTGGGCCACCCACATCTGCTCAAACTGAAGAATACGCACTTTCTCCTGTAGGATCACCTCATGAATACGAGGGGAAGTTACACAGAAAGTTCAGTGTAGTGTAGTGAAATCAGTTGTTTGTAAGTAGACACACTATGTGATCCAGTGTTGCCAGATCTTTGCGTTAAAACTGGATTTATAGCTCTTTACGCGCTACCATCAGAGTATCAACGTCATTCTAGCATGTCTTTCACAATCATCTTTTGCCCCACAGATTCAAAACCACTTGTGTGTGTTTTTGACAGAAGTTTGTAAGAAGTAACCAAAAACACAATAGTGACGAGAACCAGAGCCGGCGCCGGCCGTTTCGGTGCCCTAGGCGACTCGACATCAACTTGCGCCCTGGACAGGTCTTCCGAGCGGGGGGGGGGGGGGGGGGGGGCTTTGTCGCAGTGTCCTGCATACTACGGTGACGGTTTTGTGCGCCCAAGCGATTGCTCCCACGCCCCCTCCCTTCTCCGTTTGTTTCGTATACTTTAATTGACTAATTAAGGGCGCCACCAGAGGGCGCCACCAACACATTTGCCGCCCTAGGCAGGTCGCCTAGGTCGCCTATGCCGAGCGCCGGCCCTGACGAGAACAATCAATTCATCTAGCAACTAACTCAAAACCAAATCTTTTACCAGTAGAGTTGGGTAAAAGTGAGAGATCAAGAGCTCCAACCAGAGCTACACAGCCCCAATCAGAGATGTGCCCACCTCTGATTGGTGTTGGAGATACCGCAGCGACGGCAGCCTACCTGTCTTTGCAGCGTGATGGCGTTGAAGGACTGGTGGCCCTCCACGATGCGGATGAGCAGGCCGATCCAGGCCGAGGTGCTGAGCGTGCTGCACATCTGGGGCAGCAGGGCGATGCTGCGGATGAAGCCCAGGGTGCTCCAGCTGCGGTGCTGCTCCAGGGACACCAGGCGGTGGGCGTGGAGGCCTGCAGACAGGCGAGAGGGAGAGGCGGGCGAGGCGGGCGGGGAGAACGGGAAGGTCATACAGACCGAGAAACAACAGAGATTCAGATTTATTTTTGATTTAAATTTGAGGCAACATTGATTTTGTTTTTGATTCTTTTAGATTATAAATACATGCATGCATAGATTCAAAAATAATAATATAGTTGTACAATATCGATGTTTTACTAGCTTTCGAATGCTTGGGCCGAAAACAGATGAGCTTGTGTATATGAATGTGTTTGTAGAAGAGAGACAGACAGAAGTCCATGTTTATTTTATAAATTACAACCCATTGCATCATCTGCTCTCCTCCATGTCGTTCCGTTCCCGCTAGCCGTGCCGCGCGGGTCACGTGACCGGCTCACCTGACTTGTCATTGGCCCCGCTGGCCACCAGCATGCGCAGCAGGCCACAGAGGGTGCGGATGGCGTCGGTCTGCAGCACGTCGGCGTAGATCCCGGCCGACAGGGACAGGGTCTTCAGGAGGTTCACCGTGCTGGTCAGCATCATGGCTGTGGGGTGGCTGCTCCGCTCCACAGGCTCCCCCTCTGGAGGGACAGGGACACACACACACACACACACACACACACACACAATGAGGATGAAAGGTGGTGGACGGTGAGAGGGTTTACAAATTAAAATTCCTGCAGCCTGCCCTGTATTTCTGTTCCATCAGTTTGACGTGATAGTTCATGTTCGAGCTGTTCATGCAGAGAGATGGGTTGGCAGAAACCAGCCCCTCAAAGGAGATCTGTTAAACCTGGTGTGAGAATACTTGTTGTGATTCTTTCTTCATTGTGTATTTCAGGATAGTTCCCTTACATCCCTAGAATGAGGGACCCCATGACCGAAGTCTACCTGTATGCATCGCTGACGAGAGATGCCCTAACCTCTACCAGTGAAGTTGTTTTGGACAAGCATCTACTTAACTAGATATCGGAATGAAATCTCAGACAAAAATCCGAAAAAAATTATTCCACAAAATGTTGTTAGAGCAATGACTCTACAGATGTTGTGGTTACAGTGAGACAGTAAACTACAGATTGAAGGGCGTGTCGTGGTTCCGGGGGAGCAGGTTACCCGTGTCGTCCTCCGTGTCCGAGTCCTCCGTGGCGGGCTGGGAGGCGGGCGCCGGCTCGGCCAGCTTCAGGTCGTACTTGCCCTCCTTGCCCATGCGGTAGGAGTTGGTGCTGCTGGTGTCCCACTGCACCCGGATCCAGCCGTCCTCCCCCAGCTCCCCGATGACCCGGCCCAGGCCGGGGGCCGGCCCGTCCTGGTCACATGGGCACAGGGGCCGGGGTCAGAACCAATGGGGAGATACCCAGCTACCTAACCTCCCTTTAACACGGGTTGAACCCTTAGCACCACAGCTCAAAGACACAGACTGCTGTAACTGTATTGGAATAGATTTGATATTATTATCATTTTAGTTATGATGTGTTGGTTGGTTGAATTTCTGTGGTCTTTAAAGGATGATAACCTTTTTCTTCAGGAGAGTCTCTTTACTGAAGACTATACTCAAAGAGACTCAAGATGAAGAAGTCCCTGGCTTTTCATATGTGCAGTGAAAAGTTAGGTCAAATAATCGCAACCCCTAGGGCTAGTAGTGTTAGGATCGGGGCTAGTCCTAGGTTCAGGGCAGGAATAAGGTTGACGTCAGGGGGTTAGGGTCGTGGGGGGGTTTACCTGGTCTCCCCACTTCCAGTCCAGGCCTCTCATGACCCGGGTGCCGATCTTCATGAGGGCTCCCAGCTCTGGCCCGGCGGCGGGCAGGGGAGCGGGCGTGGCCTCCTTCCTGCACTCCTCCAGCACGGTGGCTGAGCCCCCGTGGGCACACAGACTCAGGTCCTCCTCGTTGCTGTCCGTGCTGGGACCTGGGCACGCAACGACAAGGCGCTCAGTCATCGGAGGGATCCTGCTGCATCGCAATGGTTTGGGAGCTCCGTATAATCACTTGGTACGGTTGATTCTCTATCCGATAGAATTATGGCCTTTTAACAACCATTTATGCCTGCTTTAAATCGTTTTGTATTTATTGCCATGCATCCGTTAATACCAAGCCACATTTAACCATGGAAACATGTCATTAGAACAGCCCCATAGTGCCTCGATGTTCTACCTGGAAATTGGGGATCGAGACACCCCAACTATAACACCACCATCCCGTTTAGCATTCATTTAGTGTAGAGTCTCTGAGAGACTTCAATTCATTATGCAGATATCGTGATCAGATACATTAGTCACTTTAGGAGCAGTAAGGTTGGGATCGCGCTGATATCTTGCTCTAGGGGGGAAATGGAATCAAGTACCTTTTGACTCAAACACCCTACACTACGTGGCTACTATAATGCCGAGCGGTTGGTAGGATTCTCACCAATGAGTCTGAGGATGCTCTGGGTCAGGGCCAGGGTGCCAGAGTTGAGCAGCAGGCTGAGGCTGTTGGCCCCGTGCTTCAGGGTCAGCATGTGGACCATGGCCAGGAGGAACCGGGCCTGGGGGACCGTGCCCAGGCTGGGCCCGGCCGGGTTCTCATTGGTGATGGTCTGGAGGGGAACCGGCTGGACACCTGGAGGGGAGAGGAGAGGGGAGAAGAAAGAAAGGGACAAAGAAAACGGATAGGGTCAAATAGAGGGAGATTGATGGTCTCCTAGAATAGCTCTCTATAGGACTCCATCCCATCATAGCCTCTAGGAGTGAGTAGCCACTGACCCAGCTCCTTGAAGCGGGCCCCGGCCTCCAGCAGGATGTTGCGGACGTTGTGGATGGCCCAGGAGTACAGCTTCCCGAAGGTCACCTCCAGCAGCATGCGGTTGAAGGGCGGGATCAGGTCCACGTCCTTCAGGCAGTCGGACAGCGGCTCTCTGACACACCAGGGACACAATGTTGAGTCGTGGAACTATTTTTTAAATCCTAAAACATGTTAAATGGTAAATGGACTGCATTTATACTGCGCTTTTCTAACCAGGGGCCCCCGATGGCTCTTACTACACAAACCCACCCACCGACGCATCCGGGCCACCCCCCTCCGCCCCATCCTATGTCATCCTCAGTAACCGTGACGACCACGTACCCGATGTTGGTGCCCTCGGGGATGACGCGCTGCCAGCCACACAGCATGGCGTACTGCACCGAGGGCAGCAGGAAGCTCTTGGAAGCCAGCCTAAGCATGGTGTCGATGCCCTCCAGCCGGACCTCCGCCCGCTCCAGCTGTGGACCCCGACACACACACACACACACACACACACACACACACACACACACACACACACACACACACACACACACACACACACACACACACACACACACACACACACACACACACACACACATCAAACGTCTGCCGCAGGAAAAACACACATTGTCCGCCCGCTTCCTGGACTTTAAGCTGATATGGTCGTTTTATTTTGATTGATGATGTATTTGGCAGGGACCGTACACATCAGCTGTGTGAGTGCTTTGTCATGTTGCCAGCCCAGGAAGTTTGTATACCAAGACACTGATTTATTTATAACAGTTAAACTACACATAAAGCATTCCCTGGTCGTTGACGATCGACTTTGCGAGTGGTTGAAACATCCCTAATGGTCTTAGAGTCAAGTCGATTTTATTTGTATAGCCCTTCATCACTGTTACAGTCTCAAGGGGCTCCACATTTAACCACACCCCCAAACTCTAAGCCCTCCAAAGGACACGGAAAAAACAAGTGGGAAAGGCCACCGAAGAGGGACAGAGGGACGTCAGTCTGACCTGTTTGAGCAGACACTTCCTCATCTTCTCCACATCAAGGGGCTCCTCTTTGAGGGCAAACTCCACCAGCGTGGCCATGAGGCTGGACTGGGAGTAGAGGCCGTGGGGCGGCCCGTGCTTCAGCCAGCGGTACTTCTGGCCCCCAGACACGGAGCTCAGCATGGGCTGCCACTTGTCCTGCGGCCGCCACAGGGAATCACATCATCCAATTAGAAATATAATAGGTGGTTTTGTAATTAATTTAAAAAAGGAAAGGGAAAGAAAAAAAAACTAATAAGAGAAAAGGAAAGCAAAGAAATAAATAAAAGAAAAGAAAAGAAAAAAGAGAAGGAAAAGAAAAAGACAGACAAGGATAGACAGAAAAGTCTACGATTTTTTTAATTCCATAAAAAATAATTATTCATATATTTTAGACTCTATATAATAAAGGCTGAATACCTTTGGTTTGCTAGTAGACGTCTTCCTGTCAGCGGGGGCGGGAGTAACAGTGACGTTAAGTTCCTCCTCATTGGTCCCTTCATTCTCTATCTTTGGCTGCTCTACGTCTGGCGACTCTGACTTCTTAGGCACTGCCAATCAGAGGGAAAAAACAATACACTTTAATCTATTAGCAATAGACCGATAATTAGCCTCATTGTAATGTGAATGTTAAAAAAGTATGCATTGGATGAATAATTATGGTTTAAGAATTTGATTTGAATCAAATTACATTTTTCGAAATATATAATTATAACA
The DNA here is from genome assembly GCF_026213295.1 of Gadus chalcogrammus. Lineage (NCBI taxonomy): Eukaryota > Metazoa > Chordata > Actinopteri > Gadiformes > Gadidae > Gadus > Gadus chalcogrammus. The sequence continues at coordinate 5,364,016 of NC_079423.1, read as the reverse complement.
TGTTAATTAGGGATGCACATATAGCGGCAACCTGTATGGACCAGATTAGTAAAAAAAGAAAATCCTAAATTAAAGTAATGTGGGACAATCACAAAATTAATTCAGAATTTCGGAAATTATCTGTAGTTCTTATGAATATCTTTCCGTCTTTTTCATATCGGTGAATCGTTACCGTTGATTCGCAGCGGGTTAGCACACTTTGCGACCATACCAACAACAACCCACCCACCTTTCTTTTTCCGGCGGTCCCGGATGAGCTTCTGGGTGATCTTCTTCCAGCGCGGCTGGGAGCTGAGCAGCTTGAGCTTGGACACGATGGACAGGTCGTTGCTCGCCGCAGGGCGCAGCTCGTTGAACAGGAAGCGGAGGCGCTCGATCACCGGCGCGCACACCTCCTTGTAGGAGCGCCCCTGCTCCTGGTGGGTCTGGGGGAGGGAAACACATCGCACGCACACACAGACACACAACGATGGCTTTTAATCAGGACCCTATCAGTCTCGGGGATTAAACCACTGTCCTAGTCGCTCCTGGTTTCACTGAGACCTCCGTTACCAGTATCCTTTGTCAAGATTATCCACATGAGTCGCGTCTCAACATGAATGTTAACAGCACTGTTGTGTTAAGAACTGGTACGACGATTCAATGTTTTTTTTTGTCCAAAAACAACCTACTGACCAACGACACTGATTCCAAAAAGTTGGTTGTAAAAGTAAAAGTGTTGCGATGCAATTGTTTATATATGTGACATATCCAAGGCGAGTGGTTCTTTACTTTCTTAACATGGGTGACTCCCCAGTGGAGATAGAAGCCCTTAACCCTGTGATGTAAACTCCCATAGTCTACGTTACATACACGTAATGTCTAGCTCAACTGGTAGAGTGCTTGATGGAATGACTTCCATACCTTGATGAGGGAACACTTGGCCTGGTACACCATGCGGCACACGTCGATCACACATTTAGGGATGGAACGCTGCTTGGTCTGGTCCACGCCCAAGGCACACTGGTGGACCAATGAGAGAGCAACGTGGCCTGCGATGGAAACACCAAGCAGTACATGAGCCCACACCATCGGAAACAAGTGAGTTCAGGTACACGCATGGCAATTTCTTCTGACTTTCTTCACTTATGTACGATGGTCAATAATGTTTAAAGTGACAATAATCAGTAATGTAGCATAAACTGTCAATAATGTCTTTCTAAACTGTTGATAATGTTAAAATTTATTTTTGCATCTTTTTGATACATGTATATTTCCCATTTGGGATAAATAAATGACTATATAATCCTATAAAGATGACCTTAAATGGGAAATGTTTTCTTTGTCTTTAATGGTTTTAATTTTAGCTCCTAGTTCCTTGTTGCCAGTGTGATGTCTCCCACGGATGCTGCGTTGCTAGGTTACCGAGGTCCTGGTGCTTGAGCAGGCAGCAGAGCAGCAGCCGGCCCACCTCCTCCACGGGGTGCTCGAGGGGGAAGGTGATGGGAGTGATCAGGTGGTACTGCTTACAGCACCGCTCGATTTGGCACAAGAAGTCCTGCAAGGCAAAGACAGAACAGCCCCCCCGAGAGTAAGACCCTCTGGACTTATGGTGGAGGTGGAGTCCCGTCTGAGCTAAGGGGTGTTTTGGGGGCTCAACCCGCTAGTGCTACACGCGATTGGTTGCTACCTTCCTATGCTCACCGTCTCTCCTTCAATGTACCATCCATAACAGACATCAAAAATGATATTGCAGTTAAATGAAAATAGGATTCCGTTGAAAACTTGGGGCTATTTTTCTTGAAAATAATCATAAATTCAGCATTAATTCATTCATCATATCAGGCTTGTTTACATTTCAGGGGACACTTTTAACCCCCAGATTGTGTTTTGGACTCAGGACCCTAAAGCGACCTCTGACCTCCAGGGCGAGGTCATGTACTCAACCAGTGCCCTCTGACCCAGAGGAGGAGGTCACGGTTTAAAGCAGTGACCTTTGACCTCAAGGCGGAGGTGATGTCCTAAAGCAGCGACCCCTGACCTTGACGGTGTGGTCGGGGGTGTTGTTGTCGGCGATGGCCTGGAGGAAGGGCTGGGCGTGGTCGCTGAGGGTCAGCTTGCGGGAGTACAGCTTGGCCTTGTCCGGGGAGGGGGTCCCGGGGGAGGTGCAGTGGTCCTCGTCCTTCTCCTCGTTGTAGTTGTAGTGGATCTGGCTGGTCTGCAGACCCCCCGAGAAGATGGACGACTGCAGCCACTCTGGAGGGGCGGGGGGGGGGGGGGGGGGGGAGAACAACGTGTTGAGGCTACCGGGGAGATAAGAGACTAACTAGATTGTTAGCAGGGTGTCTCAACCACAAATAGAATTAAGTCGCATCGGATCAAAAAAATAATGACGTTCTGTAACATCAGCTCCGTTTGAGGAGAAAAAGGAGGGCTAATGACGTCATTGGTCCAGGATTTGTGGTGGTCCGATTCTGAAGAAATCACGTCAATAGTCCAACATTTCGTTGGAATTTGGCTGCACTAGGAGAATGGTTTGGTTGGTCGATTGATTGATTGATATGAATAGCACTCTGTGTCATACATTAAAAATACATAAATACTGAGGGATGCCACAATAATGCCTGAAGGCTGATTTCCATTGTGGTCCCTGTGGGATGGAGGTGGTCTTACTGGCACACTCTATCTCTATGGTGGAGAGGGGGGTGCTCATGGCCAGGAAGGAGGCGTGGAGGCCGAGCAGGAGGCCCAGGTTCCTCTCCGTGTCGATGAGGGGGGACGACAGGCTGCTGAGGTCCGGCGTGGTCACCGTCTCCTGGTTGGGCTGAGGAGAGGAGCACGTCACGACACCACAGAGGAAGAGAGCCCTACTGTACCAGAGCTAATGATACTACTGCTTTAGATCATGGTCTGGGCTGGACACACCTGCAGTATATCAAGTAGAAATAATCTGACATGTATTTAGTTTAAAAAGTATTGGTGATGTCTTGGAGGCCCTGTGATCACAATGGCTTTCGAAAGGAACATATCAACTCGATCTTGACTGCATTAATGATATGGACGAACCTAGGAAGGTTATTTTAAAAACTCCTATCCAAACGTCCCCCCCGTCTAGTTATATCCAGCCCAGTACCGGGTGGCTCCATACCTCCATGTACTGGCCAACGCAGAAGGCCTGCATGGACTCCCTAGTGTCCTCAAACTGCAGCGCCGCGTCCAATGCAACCACAGGATCCTCCGTGGCAAACTGGGCTGCAACCAGGAAAAAAAAAAACACATGTATGACGTCAGAGTGAGGTCATGCCTGTGTTGAATGACGCGCTTTAGGCCCTGTTCAAAAGACGTTTTAATGCCTCTAAATTTACCCAGAATGCTGTTTCCGGCCAGCGACTGAGACTGTGCCTGGAAGTCCTTGATGTCGTACACTTTGCCGTCGATGACCGTCCAGAAGCCGCCGTCTTTGTTGTGGTTCTCCAGGTCGGCCTTGCGGATGAGGGACACCTCCTCGTTGTTCTTGGAGCTCTGACCTGTAAAGAACGAGCCTGCCACAGCAGAGCCACGCTAGTTACATTCAAACGCATGCTGCTCCACAGTAACTAGACAAAACTACACATCGGAGCCAAGCAAGTAACATTCACACACACACTGACGCTTTCCAAGACAGTTAGTTCCAAGGTAGCTACTACAACACAAACACCCTTGACCCAAGCTAGAGACACAACACCTAGTTAATCTATAGACCGTTATGAAATCCTCTTTGCTCGCCTTAAAGTACATAATAACATCATCTTTTTGGATGTTCTTGGATGACTTTTTGTTTGGCTTAATTCATAAATGTGAAAGCTAAACCTCCACTATATCTCGCCGCACTGCCGATTACCCCGACGACCCCCTGCCCCACTGTGATAGCCTCATCACCTATCAAGTTACCGTGACGACCCCCTGCCCCACTGTGATAGTCTCATCACCTATCACGTTACCGTGACGACCCCCTGCCCCACTGTGATAGCCTCATCACCTATCACGTTGCCCTGACAACAACCCCGCCCCCCCAGCTCGGGGACCACGGCCCCCTCTGCTTTACCCATGATGCCGGGCCAAGCCAGGTCCTCGTGGTCATCCCTCTCGTGTCCGGGGGCCAGGTGGTTGTAGCGGTCCAGGGGCTCCAACAACCCCGCCAGCAGGGGGATGGAGCCCGTCTCCTGCAGCAGCCCCGCGTCCATGGTGAGGAGGAGCACCACGGAGACCACCAGCTCAGGGAGCAGGACCCCTAGAGACCACACAACAGGGGTAATGTTAGTGAACCAGCACCACGGACACCACCAGCTCAGGGAGCAGGACCCCTAGAGACCACACAACAGGGGTAATGTTAGTGAACCAGCACCACGGACACCACCAGCTCAGGGAGCAGGACCCCTAGAGACCACACAACAGGGGTAATGTTAGTGAACCAGCACCACGGACACCACCAGCTCAGGGAGCAGGACCCCTAGAGACCACACAACAGGGGTAATGTTAGTGAACCAGCACCACGGACACCACCAGCTCAGGGAGCAGGACCCCTAGAGACCACACAACAGGGGTAATGTTAGTGAACCACCACCACGGACACCACCAGCTCAGGGAGCAGGACCCCTAGAGACCACACAACAGGGGTAATGTTAGTGAACCACCACCACGGACACCACCAGCTCAGGGAGCAGGACCCCTAGAGACCACACAACAGGGGTAATGTTAGTGAACCACCACCACGGACACCACCAGCTCAGGGAGCAGGACCCCTAGAGACCACACAACAGGGGTAATGTTAGTGAACCACCACCACGGACACCACCAGCTCAGGGAGCAGGACCCCTAGAAAGCTCACAGCACGCAACCTGTGTTAATGGACTGGGACTAGCCGTGAGCCCCCGTCCATAAACATTATGGTCTGGTTTTTCCTGGTGTGGTGCTAATGTACGCATACAATGCTGCTCATAATGTTGAAATGCATACAGGCTTAGAGAGCCAGAGTGGTTGACTCCCAGCCCAAATAGTCGGTAGTGGAAACGCAGTGCCGATAAATACACAAAAGCAACTAAATAGATAACCTACAAAAGCAGGTAAAGAGTTACATAAGTTAATACATTAATGAGTGCTGTTTCAACTGGTAAATCATGGCTTCACACTGCCAGAGTTACGGGTTCACTTCCCACTGGAGGCCCCACTAAGAATCGATGCACTCATAGTATATTAAGACACTTTGGATAACTGTGTCCACAAAATGGCATGTAGCATTTATGATTGAATACACTCCTTCATGGATGAATGGGGGCACGAATAAATGGATGAAAAGGTAAAAGTACCGGTCAGATCCCCTTCGATGACCCGGGACACCTCAGCAAAGTGTCTGTGTCCGGTGGAGGCGATGCTGGTGGCCACGGGCAGGATGTCGCCCATGTGAGTGCACAGCAGGGAGATGTACTTCTTCAGCAGGGAGCCCACGCCCAGCAGCTCCGGGTCTGCAGCACACACATTCACAACTACAAGTTAGAGCTCCAAAAAACACTGACCACTACAAAATATGCACACAAAAAACCTTAACGACTCAGAGCTCACGCATAAATGATCAAATAATCGACTGAATAGGACTCATGGAGCCACCAGGGGGATAACTTCATAAATAAAGACGACCACAGAGTAAAGAGGTGGGCGAGACAGTAGATACAGGCATGCTGGTCTTATTCTATAGACATATTGTAATATTATTAGTGTTGAATCATGCTCTATATTCCACGTCATACAGTGAGCGTACACAGGACATCCAAACAGACGGGACAGAGAGGGGGGGTCGGGAGGCTCTTACTGTATCCGTTGAGGGTCTCGGTGCCGTTCACCCCCAGGTAAAGCTTGCTGACCAGCAGCCTCTGGAAGCGCAGCAGCAGGTCCAGCGAGGCCGAGCGCTCCTTGCTCACCTGCTCCGCCTCCTGGCAGGTGGAGATACGGCGGGCCACGTCCTTCAGTCTGGAGATGGTCTGGGACGCCATGTTCCTGTGGTGGTGGTGGTGGTGGAGGCACAACCAGGGTTCAAATTAACTTCCGGTTCATAGTCGTCCGGAAGTTAATTTCGTACTGCAGTTGTTGCATCCTGTATGCAACAACTGCAGTGAGACAAATTCCAAACCGCGTCAATGAAGCGACGAGTGCCGCGTAGATTCGTGCGGGCAGTACCTGAGGAGCTGCTGGACCAGCTGCACGAGCGGCAGACTCTGCTTGCCGGCCGACTCGTAGATGCCCGTGTTGATGAGGTCTTTGTCCAGCAGGGCGCGACAGCGCTGCATGGAGGAGGCGTTGGCCTCCTGCTCGTCGATCTCCTTCTCCTTCTGGGCCTCCTTCTTGGCCTCGATGTCCTGGGGGGAGGAACAACAAAGGGAGGGAGATGTTTTGGTGGAATGGGAGCAGGAGGAGGTTGAGGAAGGAGAAGGGGACGGAGCGTGGGAGTTAAGTAGCGAACTGATCTTCAAAAGAGGATAATGTGGGTTTGGCAGTTGGGTTTGTTTTGGTTAGCATAACATCCTCTTTTTGTGTTTTTATCTTTATCTGATGTTCCCTCCCTCCCTAATGGACTGAGGGTGTAACGACTGCATGCTGACAGTTATGTGGCACGCTTCGTAAATAAAGATTAAACCCTCGCAGGCCGAATGAACAGAGCCCCTGTTTGGGTCATGAGCAGCCGCGGGGTGTACCTGTATCTCCGCGGTGATGGCGGCGTTCAGGGCAGACTCCAGACCCCCGTCAGCCATCAGGCTGCTGACCAGCAGGTCGATCATGAAGCGGCGGCCGGGGCTCACGCTCACCTCGTTCCCAGACGCTACGGAGGAGTCAGGGACACACTGAGTTCAGCGGTCACCAGGCCGCACCCTGCGCTCCCCTCCCCACATGTTCAGATCCTTTTAGCTTAAGAGGAGATAAGGTGATATTTGAAGCAAGATATTTTTAAATTAAATAAGATATGTTTATATGAGATGAGATAGGGCGAGATGAAATAAGACAAGATCAAATAACATGAAATAAGATAGGATGTTGATATGTTGAGATGATGAGGAGCTACTTATCTAATTTCCATTTATATATATTTTTTTACTTATTTTCAGAATACATTCTGGTTCTACTTTATCTTTCTCTGCAAGGACGCCATACAACGATACAAAAAAGTAATTGAAAAGAAGCAACAATAAGAAAAAATAATAATAATAGTAGGAGACATAGCAATTGGCATCAGATGGAATATGCAGTTTTGGGACAAATAGATTGTGTTTGGAGTTGTGATTTGAAACGGGGAAACTTTAGCTATAACCGTCGCCACCACCATCACCACCACCACCACCACCCCCAATACCACGAGGTCCCCCCCCCCGCTCCCCACCCACCAGCATTGGGCAGCAGGGAGGACAGCGCCCGGGCCCTCTCCTCGGCGGTGGGGAGCAGGACGGACCAGCCGCTCTGGAGGACGGCCTGGGCGGCGGCCTGCACCGTGTTCAGCACCCCCGCGTTGCTGGCCAGCATCACCACCGTCTGCTTGAGGTTGTTCAGCAGCCCGCTGCCCAGCCCCAGGCCCAGCTCCTCGGGGTCCACCTGGTTACTGATGGCCGCGTGGAGCTGGAGGAGACACGCGCACACACACACACACACACACACACACACACACACACACACACACACACACACACACACACACACACACACACACACACACACACACACACACACACACACACACACACACACACACACCATGTTAAAGATAGGGTGACTGTACTGAACTTATCGTTTCCATTTTTGCCTATTCATTAATTTCACAAATACTTTTGTAAACACATTTATCTAAAATTAACTTAAAGGTGAGGCTGGGAATCATTATAAAAGCAAGTACAAAAAAGTGCTACACAGGCAAGTTATCAGACAGAGTGCAGAGTTGCTACGGCAACAGAAGGTATTAATTATTTACTCTTCCGAACATTTAACTCCTATGTTTCTGCGTTTCTAACCGTAAACCTAATCTCTTAGTCTAGTAAACTATCATATATATATATATATATATATATGTAATGACATATATAACTATGTCGTAGCCGCTTTGTGTGAACACAGATAAAGCCATTAATGAGCAGCTAGGGGGTCAGGGGTCATCGTGCATCGTGTTACACAACGTTAACTCCGCGACCCTACCTGTAGGCGCAGGAGGTTGAGGGCGGCCACCACCATGCACTCCTTCTCCTGGGGCGGCGGCCAGTCGGAGCTGCCGTCCATGCCCTCGCTGACCTGCCGCAGGAGCAGGTCCAGCTGCTCAAAGGTCATGGGGCACACGTCCACCACGAAGGGCACGCGCTGGCCCACCGACCACTCGGAGCACGACGACCACGCGAAGCTCTGCACGACAACGAGACCATGCATCCAACATGGTTTCAATACAACACTAGGAACCCATCGGCCAATGCAGGCTGTGCGCCTGTAGAGACCATCTGTAGAGGCTGTCCATCTATAGGTCTGCAGAGGCTGCCTGTATAGGCAGTGTTTCTATAGGTCTGTAGCGGCTGTATGCAGAGGCTGTGTGTGGATAGGTCTGTAGAGGTTTTGTGTCGATAGGTCTGTAGAGGCTTTGTGTCTATAGGTCTGTATAGGCAGTGTGTCTATAGGTCTGTAGAGGCTGTCTGCAGAGGCTGTGTGTGTATAGGTCTGTAGAGGCTGTGTGTGGATAGGTCTGTAGAGGCTTTGTGTCTATAGGTCTGTAGAGGCTTTGTGTCAACAGGTCTGAAGAGGCCGACGTCATACCTGTCCGGGTCCACAGGAGATGCCGACGATGTGCTTGGAGTTGAGGCCGGGCAGAGCCTTGGGCTGCTTCTTGTTGGAGAACAGCGTGTCAAAGTGCTGCATCTTGTCGTTGCTCCCCCAGCTGTGGACCTCCCCGTCGTCCGTCAGGGCCAGGCAGTGCGTGGAGCCCACCGCCACGTCCACCACCTTCTTCCCTGAAGACGAGAGGACATAGGTCAGAGTCAGACAACTGAAAAAGGCTTGTGGGCCTGCATTACATTGATTTGTAAGGCCTTGATGACAGTTTGCGCTTTGAGATGGTATTTTAGATGGTAGGGAAAAGTGCATTTTAAAATAAACATAAAGATAAACTCTTTTTGGGTTACGTCAGTAAAATGTATACTCTAAAGAAAACAATTCTGTCATGGGTCCGATTTGAACAACAGATGGCAGCAAACCACAAAGTGGCTTTAGTCTGACTCATTCTCCACAGCGCAATTTTATGCCGCGTCTGTGAAAGCATGTTGTAACAGTAAAACAAATAAAATATTATAATGAATACAACGTTTTACCAAGCTTGCATTTCTAACCAAGTTTACACACTGGCTCACTCGTAAGTCATTTACGATGAAAGTGTCTTCCAAAATGGCAAAATGTAGTAAAGCGTACCATGTAAACTGTCCAGTAGCTTGGGGTAGCGGACGTGTTCGTCTGTGCCGTGGCCCAGGCGCTGGTTGTCTCCCTTCCCCCAGGTGTACACCTGGCCTTCCTTGGTGAGCGCCACGGAGAACTGGCTGCCGCAGCACACCTTCTCGATGTCCAGGTCCTGCAGCTTCTCCACCAGCTTAGGGGTCTTGCAGCCATCGCTGCCTCCGCGACCCAGCTTACCGTAGTCCCCGTCCCCCCATGACCACACCTGGCCTGAGACCGCACAGGAAGGAGATTAACCAACAGTGTTTTAATGAACCAACGGTTGTATCGGGGCAATTAGATGATACAGGAAGTAGATTAACTATCGACGTCTTAATTAACCAATGTTGGTCTCAGGGCACTAGGGTGATTCAGGAAGTAGATTAACTAAGGATGTATTGATGAACCAACGTTTGTCTCAGGGCAATAGGATGATACATGAAGTAGATAAACAATCGATGTCTTGATGAACTAACGTTGATCTAATTTCTTCAGTTTGATACTTTTTAGCTCATTCTGGCTCGTTTCTCCAAATTGCCTACCCTAGCTTGAATTTATCATCTTTTCATTCACATCAGATAGTTTGCTTCTCCCATTGGTACTTGGTGTCGTTTTTCTCACCGTTCTCCGTCACCGCCAGCGTTTGGGCATCACCACTTCCACACGCCACGTCCAGAACCTTCAGCCCCTTCAGAGCCGTCACCAGCATGGGGGTGGTCTGGTCCTCACTGGAGCCTGGACAACAACCAGACAGCAAGAAACCCATGGTTAGGACCCAGAACATTCTATCAAATACAGATCTATAGAATTCAGCGATCACATAGAGCACTGTAGATGTCTGAGGACACACTACACGTAAACAAAAAGGTTTATATACATTTTGACCTTCCATACACATTAGGGGGTGACAAGCAACAATGCCAGTGGTTGAATCTGAATATGCTGGCGTTGCTGTGTGGATGGGCAAAATGTGCCACTCTGCAAACGGCTATGTAGTTCATGAAAATACACATTCGTGCTTATTTTGCTTTTTGCATTTTTCCTATTTTGTAATTACATTATGCTTTCTCTGTGTTATCTTCCACCTTGTTGTTCATTGGTTATGAGTAAGTTCTTAATTTCCTCATTCTCTCCACAATATCAGTTTACTTCTCATCCCACTTGTTTGGTTACCAAATAAACCATTGAAACCAATCAACATTAGTCAACACATTCTGATGTCATCGTTGGCCATATGGACACTTGGAGTGACCATATGGCCAAAGACGATATCAGAACATGTCGACTATGTGACGGCGTGCGAGAGGGAAGAGAGTGAAGGCGTTTGACGGGGGGGGGCTCACCGTGGCCCAGGCGGCCGTAGTTCCCGCGGCCCCAGGTGAAGAGCTCGCCGTCGGCCGTGACGGCGGCGCTGTAGGTGCTCCCGCAGGCGATCTGCACCACCTGCTTCCCCGCCTGCTTCCCGTTGAACGCCGCGATCATGGCCGGCTCCTCCAGGTACCTGGAGAACCGAGGACGACCGTTATCACAGTGACCGCGGTGGCGGTCTGTTGCTTGGCAACCCAGGGTTTGATGTGAACATGTCGCCGTCCGTATTTCAGTGCTAGGGGTTGTTTGAGTGGATACTGCCATTTGTGATGTCACAAAAGGCTCGGTGTTGAAATAGCCTGTAAGGGCTCAGATGATACCCGTTGTTAAGGTACAGGTAGGGGGGCATCTTTCTCGAGGATGCCTACAGGCAGACTGGTGACATTGGGGTTGGAATCCAGAACCTTTTGCCTGAGCGTATTACAATAAAGCCTAGCAAGTAGACTACCCTGCCTGTAAGAGCTGATGTTCTACACAAGCAATAACAACAAAAGGCAGAGAATAAATCCAACAGTGCCGTAACTCATTATCAAAATTGAGCTGATGTTCGTGTCCTTTAACATAACGTCACGGCGTTTCCCTTCCATGCTGGCGCCTTACGTGGTGTCTCCATGTCCCAGGCGTCCTCCGTCCCCACAGCCCCAGGAGAAGACCTCTCCGTTGGACGACAGGGCCAGGTAGTGCTGGCCGTCTGGATGGGCAGCCAGCTTCATCATCTTCCTGGAGCTCAGCGTGTGCACCAGCATTGGGGCCTAGGAACCCATTTTAATCTGGTTATTATTTAATGAACGGATGATTTAAAACAGACTGCTGACATGGGAAGATTTTACAAAAACAAAAGATACCAAATTACAAAATAAATAGTGCATTTCCTGCTGCCATCCAGAATGCAAAATATGACTATACTATGAGGATGAAAGCATTCTTCTTCTCTTCTTTAGATTATTTTTGGCCATATAGCCGGATGAAATGTTAAAACAATTGCCAACAAAGTACGTTAAGATGTCTTATGCGTCAATCACCATGCGTATTAATACGTGTCATGGTTACTGGGATTTCTTTTGCGGTATGCCATGTCCATCTCTCACGTTTCCCCTTTAATATCAGCGTTTGATTCTCAGTTCGACACACATCAACACCCACCGCCACCAGACCCTGAAAGAGAGCCTTTGTGTTAACGACCCGGCACTCATGTGTCCAGTGGCTTCTACACAAGGCAGCCCCTCATGAGCCATCAACAACAGGAACACTTATCCCCCAGGGGGGGGCTGAACGCACCAGAGTGGTGCTCTTGTAGTTCTGGGTGTAGACGGCGCCGCTGCTGGACAGGATGAGGAAGCCCTTCTCCGAGCACACGACCTGGGCCACGCCGACGCTGGACAGCGCCTTGCACTGGATGGGTCCGTTCACGTTGGCGTACAGCTTCCAGCCCAGCAGGCCCCAGGCGATCACCTCCTGCAGGGTTCCCTGTGGCCCATGGACAATACGGAGGGTTGGATGGGGCTGTGGTTGTTGGTATGAGGATGATGCTTGTGATTTATGATGATGATGATGATGATGATGATGATGATGATGATGATGATTCTTGTGTATCGTGGGTATTTACAGTTTTCTTCCTTATTCAGAATAATTGTGCATTATATTGTGTAGCATGTAATGTACATAATGTGATATTTATTATTGTGAATAATGATTATAAAGTTTTTTGACCCACTTTGACCCATGTACGTATTTAAATGAGTTAAGACAGCACACGCCTTCTTTACAAGTAAAGATCACTTCATGGGATTGTTCATGTGGTAAACGGTGTGCTTTGGAGCCATTAGGCTTGTTGACATGTTCACTCTGATAACCGCTTTCTCCAGTCACATGGGCGGGGAGCAGAACAGATAGCCGACAGGAAGGAACACCGCAGCCCTAGAGCTGCCGAGGATTTATCTCTGACAGCATTACTGAAAACAAGCCCGAACTGGCCCGATAGCTTATTTAGCACAAACTAAAAAAAACAAAAAAAACATGTTCATCGACCTTCAATTCACACATTCCAATTAACACGTTTTCTATTTGGGACTAGTTAAAGGAGCACCGTCGTGCTCAGCTATTTTCAAACACTAGAGAGCATTGCCTCATTCGCGTGTTGAATGCATACATGGTGATAAAAAACCGAGTGTGCGATATTACAATGATATTTCAAACCTTTGTTTCGTTTCTCACAGAAATAGTGAACATTGCAGACTGTATCAATCAACAGGGCTAGAGAGAGAAATCGGGACGCGAAGCAATGCATTGTGGGTATGACCCCCAGCGCCGTGGGCTCGGTGCATACCTTGTGCGAGGTGGGTGAGCTGCAGTGGGGGGGGCTGCAGGGCGCGGCCAGGCGGTCCAGGTGGGCCATGATGACCACGGCGGTCTGCCGTAGGTCGATGGCCAGCTCGTTGTCCTGGGGCAGCGTCAGGTAGCGCAGGAAGCACTCGTTGGGGCTCAGCGGCGCCGTCAGGATCTTGAGGTTAGGAGATCAGACCCTTTAATAAGAGCTGTGGACTATATACGACGTGGTGATTTATTTTGGTGGTATTGCTGTGATCGTTGTCCTTTCAGTGTCTATGTGGTGCATACCTATTTATTTGTCGCTGTAGTGTATGTTGTACTGCGCCCTGTCTTGATGTTTGTACTGTCCTGTTGATGTATGTTGTTGCGTGTAGTGGCACAATAATTTCCCCCTTGGGGACTATTAAAGTGCAATCAATCAATCAGTTACACTTCCTGACTATGTTAACCAACTTTTTTTGTTAACAAAGTTTATGTCAGCTCCTCTGTAGTTTGTTTTGCATTGACGGGTGATTCATTGATAGCGCGTGTTTTCGTCCAAATCCAAACAGAACTTTACACCCTGACCGCGACACTACCCTGTGTCCGCCGTGTACCTCTGGCTGGTCGTCGGGTATGGGCTCCTCCTTGTTGTTGTGAATGCTCTGGAAGCGCTGGAGGAGGGGCAGCAGTGGGGCGCTGGTGCCCTGCGTGGAGCGCTCGTTGTCCATCTCCCGCGTGCCGTTGCCCCACAGACGCAGCAGCAGCAGCACCGCCGACAGCAGCTGGCTGGAGGACGGTGGGACCCAGAGGAAGGTAAGGAGCCGCCCTAATCCAGCGCAACAGTGACCACCCCGCATTTGAACAGCTCTGGTTCCGGAAGTACCTTTCCCATTCATTTTTTCGTAAAATCGTTATACTGTATAAAGAGTTTTAAGGCTTGAACCAAGCCGTTCAAAGCCATAGTAATATCCAGGAAATATTTGTTTTATGGAAAAAAACAACAGTTTCTACAGGAGCATATACTCGTTTCACAATTTAATGGTTCGTTGAAAGTATACCTTGGATGCTTACGACATAATGGCTGTAATAAAAACCTCTACGGAGAAAATTTATGGGATTTTTACTTCGGGAACCACACTGAAAGTTTTATGTTCTCTTTATAGAGAGTACTGTCTATTGGACCACAGTGACAGCAGGACCGCTGGTCACACATGAGTATGACTACAACAGCGTGTTCCCCTGTCCTGATTGGTTCGGATAAGAGCCATGCGATGTCACTCGCCATGTATTAGTGTGATATCACAAAGTATCTACGTAGCATCGGGCAGCAAGAGGTCACATCACCACGCGGGATTGGACACTCGACTCCAGTTGTGATGTCACAAAAGCGGACGATTTTGAAACGGCTTATAATGGCTCACATCCGAAAAAGGTAAGTGTCCGCTCCTACTTGTGACATCACAAAGTGATTGATGTTTTTAAATGGCTTTTACTTTGAAATAGATCACCATCTCAACATGGCACCTGGTAGTGAAACAGGGGCCCTTTACGCAGCAGGGTAGAACGGAGCCCTACCTCAGGGTCCCCCTCTGCACAGCCAGCTCCAGGAGTATAGCCAGAGCAAGGTGCTGGTCCTGCAGGGGAATGTTGCCTTTGGCACTGGCACTTCCATGGACATCACTGGTTCCCCGCAAGACGGCATCAGAACACATGACACACAGGTTACACACATATCACCACAAAGTATTTGGAAGTGCACTGAAGTACGCGGCGCTGCATTGTAGCACGATGTGGGTGAAGTACGGGGCAGTATGCTGCAGTGTGGAGCCTCTCTCGGCACCTCACCTGAGGAACTTGGCGGCCCGTTCGACCACCTCCAGCCACACGGAGGAGACGGTGCCCTCGTCGAACAGTGTGGCCTCGGGCAGGGCCCGCAGCGCGTCCAGAGACTCCTGGAGCAGCTCGCTGCACAGGTCTGCATCGTCCCCTACACCACCACAATCAGGGGTTAAAGAAAGCCTGGACTGGGGTTTCATAGAGGGGCACTTTGGTGCTTTAGATCAGAAACAGTCTGTGTTCATATAGCACAATTCGACCGGCAAGGCCCTTCATAGCGACTCAAGGTCATAGTGATTAACAGTAAATGCCTCACATTCAAACACCAAAACACATTCACAGACACTTTCCGCATTCATACACTGGCTCTCACACACGCAGGCAGTTTTTCAGCTGTTAAACAGCTGGGGGGGGGTTGAATGACTGGTTCAAGGGCACTGCAGCCCTTTGTGCAAAGAGAAGCATGGATATTCAACCGGCGACCTCCTTTGTTGGCCTAAGAAGAGCTCTAGCCCTGATTATAGAACATATCATAAGTTCGAGCTCGGAGATAAGCAAAGCTCCTAGGAACCGAACAACTGAAAACTGTCAAAATACTTCAATATATTTAAACAGTACTATCTAAATTAGGGGTGAAAAAAATACTAAATCTGGTTATTTTTTACCTACTTTCATGGTGTGTTGTAATGCAAGCTGCATTGATTATTGCATTGTTCATAGAAAGTCATATTTGTGACAAAAGCTTTTTCTCTAATAAAATATTAGATAAGGTAATTCATCTCTTGATTTCTTTAATGATCATCAGTAGGAAGTGATTAGCAAACTCTGAGGAGCAAACTCAGATGTATAGATATATCTTTGAAAATCACACATGGAAATGTTCATAAAAAATGCATCGATAATCGGTTTAGAATCGAATCGTTGACCTCTGAATCGGAATCTAATCCTGAGGTGCCAAGAGATTCCTTATCTAAATGCACTTTGACCCCCTCAAGATGATTCACATGAAGTGGACAACCTTGCAATACATTTTAAATGAATCCACAAATCTTCCTTTTTTCCTATATTACTCTCAACTCCCCTGAAGCATCCTCATGCACCGTATCGTCCCTGTACCTATTCCCATAACCCCCCCCACCCTGAATGCCATGCCCCCGCCGGCGCCTGGCCGCACGTGGGGAGCCGCCCGCTCTGTGTTCCAGGAAGGCTGCCAGACCAGAACTGGTGTTGGTCCGGGGCTCAACAACAGCCGCCCAAGGAGCTCAGGTTACCAGACGCTTGCAGCCAGGAGCGGGCGGCCAGCCCCTCTTACACCCCTTCACTGCCAGTGGCCTCAGTCACACATTAACAACCCATTAAAACGGAGCATCCCTGCATGCTAAGCTAACTAAACTAGCATGATTCGGGTTCTCAAGGGGAAGTAGCTATTGCGTAAATATACCGATACAAAATAATGATTTTTTGTATTGTATTTGTGTAAATATTAGAATTTGGCGGAATACTTTCAGCTAAACTTAGTGATGTTAGATGATACTTTATTAATATTAATTGTGGGCCTTAGGAATGAATCATCACCTAAGGAAGATGTGTTATCATTTCTGAAGAAAATGTGTGAATATCTTATGAAAAATACTTTACAAACATTAAAATAGAAATTACATAATAGGTCATTGTGGACCTCAGACCTCTAAGCCATTAAAAGGATTTGGTTATTTAATTATGGTGACCCGTCCTGCTCCAACTGGTAATGCCCTAATAAAAGAGATGACTCGGTTATCTTTAGCCATTGGGGCTTTCTTTGGATGGGGTGCAGATCCGAGGGATTATCTCATGGAATGCATCGAAGTGCTGGTTCCCTGTTACAGTGACTCATAGATACACCATCACTAGACAGAGGGTTTGATGGAGAGACAGGCTGGGTCACATGCTCCCTCCATCCCCCCTCAAGTGTCCCGGCCGCAGATGGCGAGGACAGACAGTGTTACCCAACTCGAGCCCGTTGACGGTGGACGACAACAGCAGGACGATGTGGTGCAACGTGTCACAGAGGGTAAAGCTGTCAATCAAAGCGTGTTTTCAGTTAGCCTCTCTGTTCACCTGACCTCCCGGCCTATCCGCTTTTGGTTCACTGAACCGTCGAACAAATCACAATCTTGTCTACCGCAGCTCCGGCCAATCGCCTCTCCGCTCTGTTGACCACCAGCCAATCGCCTGTGTGCTCTGTGGACCACCAGCCAATCCCCTGTGTGCTCTGTTGACCATCAGCCAATCCCCTGTGTGCTCACCTGATCTCCAGGCTCTGCGGAGGAAAGCGAAGGCGAAGGAGAGGGCTGCTCTGGAACCCACTCTGGCCAGGCCCTCCACACCTTTGCTGGCCGGGGGACGAGGGCTGCAGGCGCAGAGACACACACGTTACTCTTTATGTTACTGGCTTTGTTGTACTGGGCCATGTTCCGGTAATACTGACCCTCCATCCTTACGGTCAGCTCATTATATTCGAATGAACTAAAGGAAATCATACAAAGCATCTCTGCCTTTCAAATAATAAGTGGTTCAAAGTAAATTATTTATATTTTTAAGAGGGCCTGAACTTTACGAGCAGCTGTGACATCACTCCCACTTGTGATGTCACAAACAGGTCCATTTTTAAATGGCTTTCAATTGCTTAACAACATCATACTTGGTGGTAAAATAGTAATTTTATACATTGCATCAGGCAAACAAACACCAACCCTCATGGGTTTACAAGACACAAAAAAGTACCATTGCAATGGTCAGACATTCATCACACTGCAAATTACACGCTCATGATATATTCACAATCATTATTATTATCACGTTATAAACATATCAGTGAACAGAACGAGTATATAGTGAAAAATATACAGAGAACATTTGTTGGTGGTTTTCGAATGGAGGTCAACGACCCATGATAGTAGATGGGGCTTACGTCTTGTTGTCTGTTGTGGGCGGAGGGGGCGTGGGCGGGGTCTTCCAGCGGGCCTTGTACTTCTCCTCCATCATGCTGTGGCTGAGGGAGATGAGGTAGCGCTCCAGGATGACAAGCCGCTGCCGAAGACGCTGGGCCGACAGCGTGCTCTTGGCCATCTGCACTGACAGCTTCTGCTGGTCGTCCACCAGCACCATCAGACAGTCCTTCAGCTCCTTCTCGTCTACGTGCACACACACGGGCACGCAGAGATGCACACACAAACCATTATGAGCATTGAATATAGAATATAAAATTCTTTATCGTCATTGCACAGGATAAAACGAAATTGGATGGCAGTCCTCTTGGTGCTTTATACAAATATATAATAGAGTCATAAAAATAATATAAAACAATTCAAAACAATACAATTTCCAGCTATTCAGAGAAAACCCCCCCAACAAAGTAAAACAAAGGCAGAGCTGGTCAGCAGAACACCTGCTTTCCCAGTTTCGGCAAACAGTTTTTATATTCTCACTTCAGTGATACCTCCAACCAGCCCCAGGGTAATTACCAAACAATGCCCTGGTATGGCTTCCTCCTCAACCAACTTCTGTCATTCTTTATTCCTGGATTTGTGCCATGTATCATCATCTAACTTATCAATGTCCTCGTCTGAACATTCTCTACCTCTGTATCAGACACTGTCATGCATGCGCCATTCCCATATCTTGTTATTAAAGCCCTGAAGACCCTGAACTGAGGAGACTCTTCCCACCAGGGGTGTCATCTGTCCCTGAACAAAGCCAGAATCTCTCAGGGTGATACTGCCTTGTGTACCAGGCCTGAATATTGGTACATTACTGGTGGCCCAGGACATCAGATGACCTTTCTAAGATGCCTCTTCAGAAGACTGTATTTTCCCGCGCTCATCTCATTAATTTGGCATATAAAGCAAGATATTGATTATAATCCTTAGATTATTATCTAATAATGTCCTTCACCCAGCACGGAGACGGAGTTTACAAAAAAGCCCAACAACGCATGTGTCTCCTGAGGAAGCTGAAAGGGTTCGATGTCAGAAAGGACATTTTATTAACGGTTTATCAGACACTGATCGAATCTGTCATCTCCTTCAACATTACATCTTGATCTTGGTACAGCTTCCTAACAAGCAGACGCAAGGGATAATTAAGCAGGCAAGCTAGATAACCAGCATCCAACAAAAACAGCTTTCAGATTTGCACACTCAAGCAGTGGAAAGGAAGACCAATTCCATTCTCCTGGATCCCTCCCATCCCCTCCACGGCTGTTTTGAGCTGCTTCCATCAGGCAGAAGATACAGAGTGCCTCTAGCCAAAAATCTCTCTATACAAAATCCTTCATACCCGAGGCAATACACAGACACAACATACTTCTTACACAAGCACCACATACACAGAATTAGAGGACAGACTGCCTTCAATCAAAGACAATTTTCTAATATGGCAACATGTAGGACAAATAAAGCTTTTGAACTTTCATTTTTTTATAATCTCACAAGCGCAGAAAAACATTAAACAACAACTTCAGCTTGAGTGTTTAAGAGTGTAAATAAGAATCTGCATGAGGGGTTTCGTGGCCTGGTCCCAGAAGTCATGTTGTTGTTTAATCTCCAGAGTCAACATGGATCATTTTTACCATCCGCTAGTTAATATAACGATTTATGAAAAACCACTACAGACAAGTTAGATCACACAATGACACTCTTCCACAATTGGATAATGGATGACTGTTGTTTATTCCGGTCTAGGTTCAACTGTATGAATAATAATTAATATGATTCTGCTACAAAAAAGGAAAGGTGGATAAGAGATAGTTGATATATAACATCTGGAAAGGTTTCGGTTTTTCAACACTGACCAAAACAGGCTTATTTGACCAAACCTGGGGGCCAGTATTAGAATCAAATGTTGTGTATATACTGGATTTCATAATCATATTGACAATTCAACTAAATAATTAGAATAATCATTGATATTAATAAATTGCATTTATATAGCGCTTCTTAAGTCACCTATGAGTTCATGTGTGTCTGAATTTAAGCGGGATATCAAACCTCATCCAGTACCATTGTGTAGCAACCCCCTGGGAGAGGCACAAATACACAATACATATACAGTATGATTATGGCTGTGGTATGAAAAGTATTTCGGTGGCCTTTACAAGGCCGGCTCGGATTTCTTGTGGGCTTTGTAGTTCTTGCTGGATCTTACATCACAAAGAGCCATTCTCAGCACCGAGCCATTCTCAGGACGGGGGGGGGTGGAAATAGCAGATCTAACATCCACATTAGTGTTCAGCTGACCCCGCTGTGCTGTAAGGACTGATATGTCTTCCAGCATACAGACACAGTGTGCTGGTATTTCAGACACTGAAGCGAATAGAGAGATAGAGCCAAGACTGAAGACTCAATTGTTTGCTAAAGTTAAAAAGGAACTACTGACTACCACACACACACACACACACACACACACACACACACACACACACACACACACACACACACACACACACACACACACACACACACACACACACACACACACACACACACACACACACACACAAAATCTGGTATGAACAACACGCAAAATTCGAGGACCCTCTAGATGTTATGAGAGCGGATCTGGGGACAGTGTATGCTTACAATGATTATGATATCCGATATCCATCCATTGCTTAAGAATGTTGAGTTTCATTACATCTATGCATGCTATCTTTTGGGCAAAACATAGTGATAATTGTGATCATTTGTATAACTATATCTATGAATAATATGAATATGAATATGAATAAATGGTGTGTGCACGTATTACACATATAGTAGGCTGCCCTGCTAAATTCATGGAAATACAAGTGGATACACCTCTCCAGGAAGCCATTGCCTTGGTTGCCCCACCAGCCCCCCTGGCCCTGCATGCTTATCTCTGGCCCAACATGAATCCGTCCCACCCTTCTCAAGCTCAGCTAGTAAACAACGCAGGCCAAGCTCAAGACTACGCTACAGGTTACATTACAGGAGCTGTCCAGATTGCCACTGGACTCTGCTGGGGTATAAATAACCCCTCTGACCTCCACACCACAGCTCCGCACGACAGATCGACTACAGCTCACGTGCCAGAACGACAACAAGCTTGCTGGTACCTAGCTGGTACGTAGCTAGAGGCAGACTAGCAACACCAGGAAACCCCAAACTAATTAACCATAAAGGTTGAGTCATTCAGGACTCAGGAGACACTACAAACACATAGTGAACGCACAGTCAACGTGACATGGGCACATCTCATCCAGAGGCCAAGCCATGAGGAATACATTATGGGATCTATTCATTATGAAATTATTTAGGTATAGAGATCACTTATAAGAGAAATTAGAATAATCAAACTGAAAGCTCTAATCCTTTCCCTTCAAATTAATTTTGCATACATATTACATTGTAACAAAGGATTATGGTAAACGGACGGCCTTTACATTGCGCTTTTCTAAAAAGTGTCCAATCAAAGCGCTTTACAATATTGCCGAACATTAACCCATTCATTCACACATTCACACACGGACGGCGGTGTCAGCCATGCAAGGCGACAGCCAGCTCGTCGGGAGCAGGTAGGGTGAGCAGTCTTGCTCAGGGACACCTTGACACTCAGCCAGGAGGAGCCGGGGTTCGAACCAGCAACCTTTTGGTTACCAGCCAACCGGCTCTACCTCGTGACCCACATGCCTCCCACATGCCTCCCCGATGCTATTTTGCCGATTCAAATCACCGCCATTGCGAAGATGAATATGGTTGTGCTGGAGCCCAGTGTGTTGTAACTCACCCGGCTGTCTACCCCAGTCCCACGTCTCAATGATGGAGTGATGCACGGTTGTGGACGCCTCCTCCTCCTCTTTCTTCTCTTTATCGTTGGAGTCATCCTTCTTCTGTGCCCCAAAGCAGTCTGTGCAGTCTTCTAGGGAACACCGTGACAAGACGGGTATTAACACAAACTCTTCATTAAAAAGGTCAATTGCACCACCAGGTGTGCTGTTGAACGGTCCTCAAAAGTCATTTCAAGATCTAGGGAAATCACAAGCGAATGACCACCCAGACGCAGGATGGTTAGGTCCAGCTGAGAGCGTAACCCAGTGGACCGTGCCAACTGGAATGCTGATCTATCCATCACACATCTGGGTTGGACAATCGCACTTGTAATGTAACCAACAGGTTGATTTTGGAACGGCTTATAATGGTTAACGGAACACCTGGTGGTAAAATGGGGTCCTTCAACTTCTTCATTCTGACATTCAGAAATTCAATTCCCCACAAGCCTCCAACTGTGTGTAGCATCCATGAGCTAGTGCTCCTTGCTTAGAACCCCAAGCAGACATTAGGAAGAGAGGGTGAGGTTGGCTCACAGCCTCGTACCGGTGTGTGCAGACTCCTCTCCTGTGAAGGTGATCTCCTCATCTTTCACCATCTCATTCCACATCTCGCTCAGGCCCTCTGGAGAGAAGGCCCTCTACACAGACACAGACACAGACGACACACACACACACTTATTAACCAATAAAAGCATCACTCGCTTCTGTACAAAATAAATATAATATAATAGATATATTTACTGACATTTAAAGAACCTCTTGAATCAGGGAGGCCTTTTCGTGAGCCAATGGAAATGTTATTACAATGTTGTTATTTACATACAATCCATAACTTTTTAATTCACCGATTATACCCAATATCCTCCTTAAAATATGTTTATCAAATTCCAAGAAAATAAGATGATTCAACAGACCTGTTTTTTGAGGGGTCTGGAGCTTCAGCAGTGCAATTCATATAAAAATAAAGCTAAACCTAATACAAGCATCTGACACTGATAGAGTGACTAGACCGTTCACAGTAAGGGGAACAGGGAGTCTCATGGTAAACTATGCGTGATGAAACTGACACGCTAATAATGTCAACAAGCAAACCAACTCCTTGTGCAATACACTACATCCCGATATTGTTGAAAACATTCGGGTGTCTGTACGATCACCCAGGCCTAGGCCCACCCTGGTTATGTTATGTCAACACAAGGAGACCTTCTGTAGTAAACACGGAGAAGTCTTTGGCATTTTAACACCGTTGCGACCCCGTTAACCGACTTACCTGGAGGTCGATCTTCAGCCATTTGTCATGAAATCTCAGCTGAGCGTCGAGGGTGAACGATGGAGTAGGCATCTTGTCACGTCCGCCCCTGGCTGCACGCGCAGCCAACCTGCAACACGGAGCACCCTTTAATTACTGTGAGCCCTCTCTACACAGAGCACCTTTTACTGGGAGCCCCCTCTACACGGAGCACCCTCTACTCTCTCCGCCTGACCCAATGTCCTCCATTCGCATGCATGCATTGACGTGCTTACGTTGTTGGTCGATGAAAAACTATCTGTTGAAAGAATTGCCTCGATAACAGCGTTGTATGTTGCTACGTATGAATTACAAGTGAAGTGTACAGCAACAGCACATCAGCTAGCGATAGCTTAGGTCTCCTATTCAACTGTATCTGCTGTCGTGTTCAACTCTGTTAAAATGCAGTCATTTGAATGTGGACGGGATGAAAGTTAACCTTAATCAGCTATATGTAAATTAAGTGTAGCCCTGTTCTATAGAACATCAAGTGAATTAAAGAGACATGTTACCATGCACAACTGAGTGGAGATGGACTACTGTAACGTTAGCGAGCTGTCAGTGCTCGTGGTAAATAGGAGATATGTCATATAACATAGTCACATCTTCTAGTGAGAAAAATCCCCCTGACACAGCATAATGCACCCCCAATAACATAGAAAGTAACAGCACAGCTAGCCTTGTGGCTAACCAGCTGGGTACCAATCTAGTCAGCCACCATAGACCATAGCTGTGGTCCAAGCCAGGGTTAGCCTTGAGGCTAACTAGCTTGGAACACAGCTAAGTTTAGCATGGTGGCTCTATATTGGTATACAGCTATGGTTAGCCTGGTGGCTAAATAGCTTGGAACACAGCTAAGGTTAGCCTAGTGGCTAACAATCTATGTCCATATCCACGGTTGATGTAACGGTGGCTATGCTAGATCTGTTCTCAGCATCCAATATGCAGTATGACACCCAGTGGTGTAGGATGCAACCCTTCCAAGACTGCAGATAAGCTGCAAATAAAATATCAACACTTCGAAAATGCAATAAATACAGTACCTTGAAATGTTTCCCTTATGCTACTCTCGTTCCTTCGGCTGCTTTGGTGCATTAAGAAAGTCGTTCATGTTGAACTTGATTGACAGCTCTAGGGCCGAAGCACGAGGCATGGAAACAAATGACGTCATGCGGCGATGGGTTTATTGCGATTGGTTTATGACATTGTAATACCGACAACGGTTTCCAGTTCGAGGTGATCCTCTTGCTGAATACCAGACTCCGCCCGCAGACACCGAACGGTATAAACCGAGCGCTTCTCTTTAATATGGGCGGGACCTGGGGGCGGGTTCAGTAGATGTTTCTCTTGTTGCCGCTACGGGTGTGGTGGAGCCTGCAAATACATAACAGTTGATGGGAAAGTATATTGAACATACATTTTAGGATGTAGTCCTGTGTGTGTGATATATTACATATTATTTGTATTAAGCTGGACAACTATACAAAACATTGGTGTCGTACTATAGAAACGAATAATGTTATCTCGCCTAGACTAGACTGACCAGGCGCTGACCAAAACGCATTGAATGAAATGCATTGGCCAAGCCCACCCAGCATAGACATATGGACCCAAAACGCATTACATCATATGCATTGAACAAGCCCACCTGGCCATAGACATATGGACCCAAAACGTATTGAATGAAATGTATTGACAAAGCCCACCCGGCCGTAGACCTATGGACCCAAAACGTATTGAATGAAATGCATTGACCAAGCCCACCCGGCGGTAGACATGCAACCGGCCGTCAGTGACGAATGTGATTCGTCGGAGGTTATAACGACCGTCACTGGTTGAACTGTACATTTGACTGCCTACGTAGGAGTCCATTCAGTGTCAGAATTGGAAATAACGTGAATCGGACTAACTTTTTTTGTTGGTGTTTGTCTAGACTAGTTTAAACTAGACGTATCGTGTTACTTTGGGATACTGTAAAATGGCCTTGGAGTCGGACATCCCGCTCCCTGTCGCAGGGATAATGATAGCAGTGTTATCAAGTTTGATCAATGGATCCACATTTGTGCTCCAGAAAAAGGGGATGCTGCGTGCGGAAGCTAAAGGTATATTGAGAAAAAGATCTGAAAACAGTAACTAGAACATGTTCCCCAATTATATAATGTAAACGTTTACAAAAGATATTTTATTCAGAGGCCATAGGTTCATTGCCATTGAAGAGCGCGTGTTTTTGGCTCCCCTATAGGCAATTCGCATCTGAAGGATCTGGTGTGGTGGAGCGGCACCCTCTCTAGTGAGTATACTGCTCTCTATCGCTCAAATCTGGAAATGCACGATTATTGAAATTACTGACACAACTGATCCAACATCTCACCCTAAGTCCTTATGTTTGAACTTCTTAAAGTGATTGTGGGCCAAATTGGGAATTTTTTTGCCTACAATGCGGCACCAGCTTTGATCGTCACGCCCTTGGGAGCCCTGGGAGTGTTGTTCGGGTGAGTAGGGAGGGTTTTTTGGGTTATCAAGGGTTGAGCTGGCCCTGTCTATTCTCATGATTTTGATGCTTCTATAATGAGAGTATGTTTTTGTTTACTATTAAGTTATCATCTTCTAAATGCATGGTTATCTTACTGCAGAACGCCTACAGGTGATGCATCATATATTGGGGTTTAACCACTGCACTATCGTGTGTGTGTGTGTGTGTGTGTGTGTGTGTCTGTGTGTCTGTGTGTGTGTGTGTGTGTGTGTCTGTGTGTGTGTGTGTGTGTGTGTGTGTGTGTGTGTGTGTGTGTGTGTGTGTGTGTGTGTGTGTGTGTGTGTGTCGCAGGGCTGTGCTGTCCTGGTGGATTCTGCGGGAGCGTCTGGAGCTTCTTGGCCGGCTGGGCTGTGTGCTGTGTTGCTGCGGCACCGTGGTTCTGATAATCCACGCTCCCCCGGCGCAGACAATCTCCTCCAGGACCCAGCTGGAGGCAAGCCTCCTCGACCCAGGTCTGGTGCTGCCGATCGAGTGATCTTGGAGTGCCGTGAACCTACTGTGATGCATAATTATTATTATGCCATTTGGTGGCCTTTATCAACTTACGTCTTGGCAGTCTTTACACGACTATTACAGTGTTGTTAGTTGTTAGTGTGTGTCCTTTTCTCAGGATTGAGGATTACATTTGTCAACACATCTAATAAGATTTATGTTCATAATAATTAGTGTATGAACTAATTAGGGTTTTTTAGGGTAGTCTGATCAGCGATGCCTTGCCTACAGGTAGAAGAAAACCTTACCTTGCTATAAAGTAAACCATCAAACTGAGGATGAACGATTCCCGGAGATTATTTAATGTGCCAATACCTCCCACCACTAACTAGGACGTTCCTGTCCCCTCCAGTGTTTGTGTGCTACTCCTTCCTCGTTCTCCTGCTGCTGATTGGTCTGATCTTCTGGGTGGCCCCGGTGCACGGCAGCTCCAACATCATGGTGTACGTGTCCATCTGCTCTCTGCTTGGTAGCTTCACCGTGCCCAGCAGCAAGGCACTGGGCCTGGTGGCAGAGGAGGCCCTCTTCAGTGGGGGAAGTCCAAGGGCTCTGGTCCTCTTCTTTGGCTTACTGGGAATATTGTCCGCCAGCGTGATCACCCAGTTCCTCTTCATCGATAAAGCCCTGCAGCGGTTCAGCTGCAACATGTTTGAGGCTCTCTACTATGTGTCCTTCACATGCTCTGTGCTGCTGGCGTCGTCTCTGCTCTTCAAGGAGTGGAGGGGGCTGACGGTGGTGGACAGCCTGGCCATGGTCTGTGCCCTGGCCACCATGTTTGTCGGTGTGGTGCTCCTGAGAGTATCCCATGAGGCCGTACTGATGTGGCCGAAGGGCGAGGACAAGCAGAAAGTAGAATAATTATTTTTAAAGAACAATTGAATACAACTTTTAAAGAGTTTTCATTGATGGAGTTGTAAAATGCCTAACCAAAGAACTAGTGCGTAGTGACAGTTCTGGTTGTGAACACACGTGTGTGCACCTTTTTCCTTCAAATTAGCACAACATGCAAATTTCATTCGTTTTCTCTTATTTTGCTTTTCCTGAATTTATTATTCGTTTTGAACCCATTTTTTATCACAGTAATACACAAATTCCTTTCATTGCATTCCATTCCTGATGTACTAGTTATTTGCTGTGAATAAAGTGATGAGGAAACAAGTAGAAAGCAACTATACTGAAAACTAAATACTAAAACACTATTCTACTGATGTACAAGCACTTTAACAAATAAATAATCGAATGTTTGATGCTATTTTTCTTTTTATATATCTGTAATGTAAAATGCATTTTTTTTCTGGAAAAATAATGCAATCTTTATTACAATCCTTATGAGACTGTATCCGTGGGAAAGCAAGCCTCAACGTTGTGAAACCTGTGTACTGACAGGGTCACAGAAGGGAGGGGGCAGAGGTCCATACTATAGTGCTGAGTGGTGTTCGCCAGAGGAAGCACAGAGAGCGGTGCAGCGCAGAGCAGTCAGCCGGGCCGAGGAGTGCAGAGTGCAGTATGAGATATGAAGCTCAGCGCTCGGAAATAGGCTAGCAATACGCTAACCTCTACCTTAACCGTTACCATTATCAGCCTTCCGTGGGACACACCGACCAATTCTGGACAGGTAGCTATAATATACATATGAAATTGCAACTGCTTCCGAACGAGACGATTTTAATGTTTTTTTTATAATGTGGTTTCTAAGCATTGGGTCATTAGCGTCGTTATCCAGCCAGCTAGCTCTCAGCTAACGGCCATATATATACCAATTATTTACAAATAATGTATTTTGTTTTACGAATATATATTGAGAATGCAGGAGCCAAGTGCGTTGGCGGTTGCCGTTATGTACGAACAGATCCATCTTTTAGACTGCGTGTGTCAGTAGCCAACTAAGTATGAAGGCAGTTAAACTTGACCAGGGAGGTGGTAACCTAGGAGAGTTAGCCTAACACAGGCTAGCGTGCTAACACGGGCTAGCATGCTAACCTGACCTGTCACTTCCTGGATTCTATGTCTTGAGGATAGAGATGGGATATTTGTATAAACGAACCTTGTTACAACAGCCATCGGCTGAAATGCATTGCGTCTATGGGAGCATCACTGTTGTTGACACTGTACTTTTGTGGAGCTTATAATCAAACTGTTCTGTTGAAGAACTTCTATTTTTGAGGACTATCTTTCCAATGTGTCCTGATGGAGCTATACTCCAACACATTGCATCAGGGGTATGCATTTTGTAATGTATCTTGTGGAGATGGTAGGACACACCTAAAACTAGCCTACTTCTGTATTTATTCGTTTTTGGGGGCTGGATGAAAAACATAGAATTGTGTCTTCTTAACTCCTAGGTATTTGGGCTGGCCACAACTGTTCCCTTGGCCAGCGACTGCAGTGTTCGGTGGTAAATGTGACCAAACAAACCAGCTCATCCAACCTCACCATGGTTGAGGAACGAGGAAAGTATGACTTTTACATCGGCCTTGGTTTGGCTGTTAGCTCCAGCATTTTCATCGGAGGAAGCTTCATCCTCAAGAAGAAGGGACTGCTACGGCTGGCCAAGAAGGGATCGATGCGAGCAGGTAAACCGCCCTTACCTTCCGTTCACCTGGATCTATGAGGTAGAACAGGCACAACTGTACTGTAGATTAAACTAACGGTGTGTCTAAATGGAACAGGTATTGGGTTCAGTATATGTATCCAGGTACATAACAATGGGACTGGTGACACATACTTACCATTTATGTTGTTAAAGCTTGATCGTGAAGGTGGAACTGGTACAGCAGGTACAACTTCACCTTTCCTCCATATGGTCTAAGAAGTAGTAATCGGTATGTCATTCCTGTTGTTTAACCTGGGTTGGTGGTAGGTACTTATCATTGTTGTTAGGTCTACAATGTAGACCAGCTGCTAACTTTGTGTTTCTGAAGCTTTACCCAGAACTACAAGGTAGAGCGAAGGTTGCCAGGCAACATGGGGGTCGCCAGTTTGTTCTTTAGGTGTGTGTATGCAGTACACCTCGTCCCTACCTGTTCTTATGGTTGCTGCGTCCACACAATTCCCCTGTGTGAATGCCCATTTGCCTATTGTAAATTACCTGTACTGTGTAAAATAAACACTGCCTTTGCAGCGAGTGATCGGTCAAACCCAAACCCAAACCCGGTCCGTCCGCATTGGTAAACAGGGGATCAGCCACTCCGTGTTCAGTTTGGGCAAACAACAGGAAGCCTGAGGCGTCGGACCAGCCGTGCGCCTGAAACAAAACCACCTCTTCAGGCTTTCCCAGTTCAAGGCGAGCCGGGGCCTTGAGTGATTTAAGGCGCGGTGGGATGATTCGTCGTCTTTGGTTAAATTTAGTCACGCGCGATGCACTTTTATTACACTGAGTAATTATTAACGTGAATAACATCACGTGACCCTGCCAGGGCTGTGACAAAAGGCCTGCGGTTGAAGGCAGATTGACGACATTCGGTTGTAGCCATGGGGGCTTTATGTGGTCATCGGGTGATACCAAGCCTGACACTCTGTAGAGGAGTTCTGATAGAGGTCTAAATGGTGTATAGGCGTGGTCATTTGCAGTACGGTAGATAACCTGACGTGATTGGCGTATCAGTTAAACAAAGAACCACGGTAAGTTCGAAGGAGGAAGGTCATTTACATACGGGGTGTTGGTGTATGAATTTTGATTGAATATCAACAAAGGGTGCAAGCTTCAAGGGTCATTCTCAGCAAGGGAGGGAACATACCGGTCAGTTTCCGAGCAACCATTAACCCCAGGCCACAGTTCTACTATATTATTTACTTTATCAGGAAAGGTTGAATTCTTCCACACTACTGTGATACTATCTGGTGTACCCTACACATACATACAATACTGTAATAGTACAGTCTGTTAATGATAGTAAATACAATTTATAATTCTCCTTTCATGGGGACCAATCTCAAAGCACTTAAGGTAAGAAAAAACTAAGATTAGAAAAAAGTATATTTTGACCTCTATACAGCTGTAATATGTTGTGACCCTCTACACTACTGTAATACTATGTCTGTTGTTGCCTCAACACTACTTTAATACTATGTTTGAGCCTCTACAATACAGTATTCTATGAATTTTGTAGCCTGTGCAGTACTACTGTCTGTTGTAGCCTATACCGTATACTATGTCCGTTGTAGCTCTACGCTACTGTAATAAATCCTCTTTGTGGTTTCATCACTTGTTCTAATGCATCGTTTGTTCTTCAGGGCAAGGAGGTCATGCATATCTCAAGGAGTGGCTTTGGTGGGCGGGTTTACTGTCAAGTAAGTGTCCTCTGAGCACTCATCCTACTCAATCTCAGTGTCTTATGCATCCCATGTAATAGCAGGATGTTATGTGGTATATTGGGAGGTTTTCTTTGGAAACATGATACTCTCAATGCTTCTGTAAAAATGGACTTAAGAGTAACACGCGATTCCTACAGTGTGAACACAATCCGAGCCGTGGCAGACTGAAACACAACGTTGGCTGCCCTGCTCATGCCTGCAGGCTACCAGGCTAACGTCCTTCCTGTGTTTTGTGTGCGCAGTGGGAGCTGGGGAGGCGGCTAACTTCGCTGCCTATGCGTTTGCTCCGGCCACGCTGGTCACCCCCCTGGGAGCCCTCAGCGTACTGGTCAGGTAAAAAAAAACAAAAAACATCCTGGCTAATGTTATCCGTCCGTCTTTGGAGGGGGAGGTGTGGTACATGTAGTCATTTAGCAGACTTAGGCCCAATCCCATTTCTACCCCTTACCCCGCCCCCTTGTTTTGAAGGGGGAAGGGGAAGGGGTAAGGGGTAGAAATGGGATTGGGTCTAAGCATATATACAAAGTGCCTAGCGAGGCACTTTGAAAGGGCACATTCAAAATTGGAGACGCTACAAAGAAGTTGTGGTTGAAAAACGATAGTACTAGTGGTAGAGAGGAATTGTAGAAACCAGAAATACAAGGGGAGGTTTGCCTTCGGAGTCTGTGATGTACCGGAAGACGATCCCATGGCGGTAAGACACTGAACGGCGTGTTGTTGTTGGTGGTTTCAGCGCGGTGCTGTCCTCGTACTTCCTGACCGAGCGGTTGAACCTGCACGGTAAGCTGGGCTGTGTGCTCAGCATCCTCGGCTCCACCACCATGGTGATCCACGCTCCAAAGGAGGAGGAGATCAGCAGTCTGGAGCACATGGCGGTCAAACTGGTGGATCCAGGTTAGAGTCCTGAAGTCCCTCTCTATCTCTCCCCATCTCTTGCTTGTTCTTATTTACTTTCACTTTATTTTTTATCAGCCCCTTCAAAGTCTATTGACACCACTTTAGGTTTTAAAACAATTTAATTAAACTAACTAACAGAATACTGTTATTAGTCTACTTAAAAAATGGGGACCTCTTTTAAAGTCCAGATTTGTATATAAATATAGATTGAGACATCAAATGTTTACATGCCATGTCAGTCGCGGTTGATGACCCTCTCGGCGGTTGTGCGTTCCCAGGCTTCCTGGTGTTCGCCATGCTGGTGATCATCGTGGCCTTGATCTTCATCTGCGTGGTGGGCCCGCGCCAGGGCCAGACCAACATCCTGGTGTACATCACCATCTGCTCCGTGATCGGGGCCCTGTCCGTGTCCTGCGTGAAGGGCCTGGGCATCGCCATCAAGGAGGCCATCGCGGGGGAGCCGGCGATGAGCAACCCCCTGGCGTGGGTCCTGCTGCTGAGCCTGGTGGCGTGCGTCAGCACGCAGATCAACTACCTGAACAAGGCGCTGGACATCTTCAACACGTCGCTGGTCACGCCCATCTACTACGTGTTCTTCACTACCTCGGTGCTCACCTGCTCCGCCATCCTCTTCAAGGAGTGGGAGCACATGGGCGCCGCCGACGTCATCGGCACGCTGAGCGGCTTCCTCACCATCATCGTGGGCATCTTCCTGCTGCACGCCTTCAAGGACGTGAACGTCAGCCTGTCGGCGCTCGCCGTGGCCATTCGCAAGGACGAGCGGGGCGGGCCGGGGTTCCCGGCGGCCAACGGCGTGGGGCAGCAGCACGGCTGCGGCTATGAACTCCTGCAGGAGACCACCGAGGAGCTGGACAGCCGGGACATGGGCTCGTCCTTCGACAGCATCTCGCGGAGGAACGGCGCCATGAGCTCCTCGTAAGGGGCCGCCTGGAAGGGGCTCCGCGACTACCACCACTACGACTACTATTACTACTGACTCGGTTTCCAAGGCAACGGGGTGGGAGACAGACAATCGGAGGGAGGGAGGGAGGAGCGGGGGCACAGTGTCTTGGATGGACCAATCGATTGTATTTTGATTTAATTTGCCTTAAGTTTTTCATAACATAATTAGTATAGCGTTTGGACTTTGGTTTAATTCCTGTGTAGCTCTGTATACCAGGTTTTCTTGTTTTTCTGAAAACCTTTTTGTTTGTGTGTATACTACTACCCATGCACTGGGTGCTTTCTATTATCCATCAACTTTAAGAAGTTGAGGTCCTGCTGATTTACAGAGTTATTTATGGAGAAGACATTGTTGAGATATGCGTTAATTTCATACTTGGAAACGGTACCATCTATTTACGTTGGATGACACAGTGGTCCATTTTTTTGTAATGTTTACATAAAAAGCGTGCAAAAATCAACCAATGGATTTGTTACATATTTATTAATTTAAAATTAATAAAACATTTTAGACAAGGCACTGTGAATAAATGCTGACCCTGGCTACGAATGCGGTTATCAGGCTCATTTTAAAATGTTAAGTTCAGCATGCAATTTTTAGCAATATAGAAAATACAATTTACGTTCATCCCCCACTAAAAACAGGTCACCCTATACCTTTACCAATCCAACTCCCACCACGGCAAACCCTTAAATATTTGATAAAAGTACCCCCTTATCTGCCTCCCCAACATGTATAAAACAAAAGAATATATAGCTAGTCATTTTTAATAAGGCACGAGTGAATACAAAAAAAAAAAGTCATACATAATGTCGACCTACTTCCTGGTGGTCCGTCGCTCCTCAGGAAAGAGGATGTGGCCATTAGAACAAGCTTTACTGGTCCGCTTTCTACTGGTGGATGTGGAATATCTATTGGACGCCAGTGATTGGTTGTGGTCCCTCAGTTGTTGAGCAGTGATTGAATGTGGAAACACATTGGCTGGCCGGTGATTGTTTGATTAGTGGATGTGGACCAATTGCTGGCCAGCGATTTGTTTATTAGTGGATGTGGTCGCTCAGGTGCTGGCCAGCGATTGGTTGATTGGTGGCTCAGTTGCTGGCCAGTGATTGGTGGATGGGGGGCTGGAAGCAGCGCACATGCTCCACAGGCATGTTCTCTCCGTCTCCAGACTTCAGGTATTTGTTCAGGATGCCAAAGATCTCGTCGTTGATGATCTGGAACTTGCGGATTCTGTCCACCATCTTCTTCAGGGGCTAAGGAACATCAGGGGGAGGGTAGTGTTTGGTTGAGAAATACTTCATTCAGCTTATTTTTTACTGTAGATGATAAAACAGGTTTTATTTAATTTCTCCATTCAGGCTCTTTAATTGTTGATCTAAGTCAGTGCTGATTGGACAGCCAACCTTAATGTTTCACTTTACTTAGTAATAGTATCTTCCTGATAAATCCAAATGTCGCTCATAGGAACGGGGACAGGTGCAACGGTGAATGATGAATAGCAAGAAAATTACTTTACTGCTGCCCTGAAGGTATACAAAATGTTCTGTGGTCAACTGTTGACTCTCGGTAAACAAAAGCTACGGAAAGACTGAGGCACGCCATGCGACCTATGACGACACCACCTCCTGCTGTTGTCTCACCACGCTTTTGATGGTTTCGTCCTTTCCGTCGTGCTTCTGGACCTTGAGAAGGTGGTAGCTGAAGTCCAGGATGTCAAAGCGTCTCTGTTGACCCAGCAGGGCTATGATCATACAGCCGGCCCAGTGCAGGCCATCTCCGAAGCACTGCCTGAAACACAAAAACACACGCAACCACTTACAATACTGTCCCAGAAGCACTGCCTGAAAAACACATAACCACCTAAAATATCAGCCAAGCTTTTCCCATCATCATGTCGGCCTTCTGAATCCCTACCGAACGTCAGTATGGCTCAAGTATCCCTTCATCTACACGTGTTCCTTTGAACATGTAATGTATTGGCCTAGGAATTAATATTATACTTCTGTTATTTAGCCTCAGTATTAATATTGTAATGGTCTAGGAACTAATATTATACTATTATTATGAATATTGTAGAAACCTATAAACATATGCTGATATGATTTAAAAACATTAATATAGTAGCTTCAGTGTTCCATTTGTGGTCTTAATTTAAATGTTCGGCGTAATAATGCAGGAATTACGTCTAGTATAGTTTTTGCTTTGCAGGGTTAACAAAGCAAAAGTCTTTTACAAGTGGCCCCTAGAGCCTACTCACATCGCCGAATGGTTTGGAATCCCTGGCCTAATCGTAATGGCTGGGAAGTAAGCACCACATTCAAAACAACTTTATTTGCATCTTTGTTATTTGAGATGCTCCCACTCACACCTCCTCACTCTTCACATAAACAGGCTAAATGATTTGCAAATATTTGCATACTTTGCTTGGATTTGTTTCGAGCCACAAACCGTCACAAAGAAAGTACAGGGACAGGTTCCTCTGATCTGTGGTGGAAGTATGTACACTTTATAAGAGATATTCTGGTGAGACCTGATAATCTAGAGTAAAGGACTCACTAGTGAGTCATATAAGATATCGCAGAACAAATAGATATTGGACATGGACATCCCTGAACTTTGAAGTTAGGAAGGATAAACATTTGATTGGATAAAATTCTTAAAAGGTGACATATTATACAACCAGGTGTGAGTGTCACTAGTAGTTACACGCCCACTTGAAATGTCAGAAGAGGCAGATTTGCAAACCGGCTTGTAACGGCTAATCACACTCACACCTGGTGGTATAATATGTCACCTTTATACAGGGAACAATCTGCACTAATTCCGCAAATAAAGAATAGGTAGGATGCGTCTTTCTGTGAAAATGCATTTAGCGTCCTGAGCGGTAAGCCCTGAGGTGAATTCCCGCAGATTGACCCATTGCTTGTATTCATCAGCTGTCGTTTTACATTTGTCATCCCTCGGTCATTCACAAAAAGTGGACCAACTTCAAAAACCAGCGTGACTTACTCCACGGTGAACTCGTGCGCGCCCACGGGGATGCAGTAGACAAACTGCATGGCACTCCACAGCCGATGGAACTCCACGCACTCGTCGATGTGCATCACGCCGTTGCTGGGCAGCGGCCCGCGCCAGATGGTGTCCTCCAGGAAGGTGCGCACGCGGGTCAGGATCACCTCGAACATGGACAGGCCGCAGCACAGCCGCTCCTTGGTCAGGAGGTCGCCTTCGCGGGCGATGGCGATTTGCTGCCGGTGCGACACACCACAGGGTCATGGTGAAGACGGAGTCATGGGTGGTGATGGTGGTTGTGGTGGCGGTGGTGGTGGTGGTGGTGGTGACGGGGGTTATGACCTACCTGTGGAGTTCCCAGGCGTTCTATCAGTGGAACCATGTGCAGCGCCGTGTATTTAGCCTCCAAGCGCTTCATCTTGGCGTCCAGACGTTCACCCTCTGAACACAGGGAAGAGTCAAGTTATAATTTTACACAAGGGACGAACTCATTATCATTAAAGTTATTTTATTAAAAGGAGTAGCACGACAAGACATTGTGTTAAACAGTGAAATTCAAAAATGTTCATTACCATTATAAAATATGAATTAGTAGGTAAACTAAATGAGTCATCAAAACTAAACAAATATGTAATGCGCTAACTGTAGGTTATTTGTACAATAGTAAAGATAGATTAATGATCATACTGAATTATGGAACATAACTTGTCTTTACCTTTAACGTGGACCCTGGGCAGAATGTTCTGGAATGGGGCCGCATGCAACAAATCACAAACCTCCTCCTGGGACTGTAAAACACAAAGTAAAAATTCTGATGTAGATTTGATGTCATACAGGTTATTAACTGAAGGGGGCACTGGTGTCCCAATGTAAACATCTCAGCCTTTTGTATCTGATGTGAATGCAAAACTAGTGCAGGGCAGGTAAATATGGCCTGGGTTTGTTAGAGAAAGAGAGTGTAATCTGATACATGGAGATTAACTGAATGCTGTGGCCAGGTGGATTAGAAAGACCAGAAGGCTTTTTATGGAGCAGCACGAGCGATGAGATGGCATTGGGAAGATGAATCACTCACATTATTATCAGGTTATACAAATATAATAAAATTTGTGACTCTCCAATGTAAATGGCCTGAGGCAAATGTACCTCTCCACACTCCTCACACGCCATGAGGCTTAAACATAACTTTTTCTCAGCGCGTTGCTTTGGGAACCTGTTTAGAAAAGCAATTGTTTTGTGCTAATCCGACCTGCTAATGCTGACCTGTTCATGGAGGCAACCTGTTTGTGCTATCAACTTGTTTTGTGTGGCCAGTGGGATGTACTTATATCTAGTTACACATGCGCGTGCGCACACGCACACGCACACACACACACACACACACACACACACACACACACCGTTTCCGATCCCTCGGTGTACAGGAACACGCCGTTTCTCACCTGCAGGGTTATTTCAATAGGTGGTGGAGATGGAGGTGGTAGGGGGTGTACAACGTACCAGACTCTGCTCGCTGAGCAGGCAGAAGAGCAGGGCGTTGCCCACCTCCCGGAGGTTCTGGAAGCAGACGGTCTTCAGCTCAGCGTACTCCACGATGTCCTTCAGCTGGTGGTGGAAGAACTCCAGGATACCTGGGGAGCCATCATGTTAATGTTGCAATCATGTTTACATGTTCTACTGCTACAGAGATGGACGTGTAAACATCTATAATCCTACAGAGACATATGTGTATACATCTATACTCCTACAGAGACATACGTGTATACATCTATACTCCTACAGTGACATACGTGTATACATCTATACTCCTACAGAGAGTTACGTGTATATGTCTATACTCCTACAGAGACATACGTGTATATGTCTATACTGCTACAGAGACATACCTGTATATATCTATACTCTTACTTATATATAGAGACTCAGGATCAGCAAACCAAACATTCAACTAAATCAATCGATCTAGATCTATATCTATGGATATGTCGATATATGATTATTTTATTAAATAATACAAATTATAAAAAGGTATATTTATTCAAAATGTATATATTAATAAATGGCAATTTATTTTATATGGATTTTGTGTGCGCTTACCGTTTGCGCTAAACTGACTTGAATATGGATTTATTTTTAAATATCCATTGAGTGAAATAACTTTCTTCAAAGACTATGCCATGGATAAATGCTCCACCACTCATGCTACCACGGCATGGTGTACGGTGACCCACCTGGGGAGCCGTACTCATGGCGGGGCAGACGGCAGATCTTGGGCATCACCTCCATCAGGGTCTTCACGTACTGCAGGATGGTTCCCTGGAGCTACACAGGAGGCCAGAGGGTTAGCAACACACACGTTAACCAAGAGGAGCGGCGGCTCAGGGCGGGTCAAGCTCACACAGGGTGTGTCTGTAGGGAGGATCCATGGTGGTTTAACTTCCACCAGAATTTAATCAGGGTCTGACATATCTTAAAAAAAAATAATCTTTACTGTATATGTTGAATAGTTTCGTTGACTACGACAACTCTTGGAATACTTCTTGGGGGGGAAATAGAAATGTAAGCGGTTCCCAAATTTTCTTGCCATATGACCCTATTTTTACAATCCCAACTTCTTACATTCATGTGCATCTGTTTCTCCCAACACACTGTTGATCATCATCTATCCGGCTATCATCAGTCTAAAAACTCAAACGAGATATGCCCAGCTTTGTCTCCAAATCCCCTGGGATGGTGTTTCGAACGATGGGTTAAGGCGTGGCTCCTTACCAGGCTCTTGACCACCTTGAGGAGTTCCTCCATCACCACGGCGATGCCCTGGTAGCCTAGCAACCTGCACATGGCCTTGATGTGGGGTGGGCCCAGGAAGTTGCGGTAGAAACCGTAGATGCTGGTGTAGGCCAGGTTCAGAGTCTGGTGGAGAAGGAGACATGCATGTTTACAGTCTAAACATTTACTGAATAATCAGTAAAGCAATACAAAATAATCCTTTAAAAATCTCATCCTTTACATCAAGATTAAAGAAAACAACCAAAACCATTCAGACACTGAAATAAGGGTAAACATTGAGGAAATGTTGCAATTGATGGTATTGGAAATGATATATTGTCTAATATATAGACAAAAGGATTCAAAAGCCACCTCCATGATTCAGAAGGATGACCATTGAAATGGCGGCCACTACTTCCAAAACAGATTCTCAGAAGATGCGCTCGTCATTGCATGCCAAGACCAGCTTCCAGCTTGCTCCCTCCCTCCTCCCTCCCTCCCTGATGTTGCTAGGCCGGTAATCCAGTGCTCACCCCCAGCAGAAGGCCAGCGGCAGAGCAGCTCAGAGCTCAGCCAGCGGAGCTCAGAGATGGAGCTCTGGAGCTCTGCAGCGGCATCACAGAACCAGTGATTGAAACGCAACACATCCACCGTAGAGCTCACTCTGCGGACCCTCCGACGATACTCTAATCTAACGGCTCTCCCCTCGACTAGTACTGGAGGAGGCAGACTGAACTCCGAGGTAAGAGACCGCCCCGAAACAATTCTGTTCTCCAGGTCAGTATGTCTGTGTTTTGACTGTTCCTTTCGTTTTTTGATTGTGCAGATGCTTGTTGCTATGGTTAACTCTCAAGAACTCGCCCCGTGCCCCGATTTCTCTCATCCCCCCACTCTCTCGCTCTCTCTTCCCTTTTTATCTGTCATTTACTACCAACAAGCAATGGGATGCAAGTTGGATGTGAAATGGATGAAGAAATGTGAAGAATGTGTCAAGCCTGGCACAATTTAGTAATACTATCCACACATGTCAGCTCGAATGTTTGTTATGTTCTCATGACTGTTATGCAACTAGGAAACTAAGTACAGTTGTTGTTTTTAGGAACAAGGTTGTAAAGCACTTATACATATTTTTTTACTACTCTAATTTTGATTGCATTTGATTTTTCTCCGCCTCGCTCTTAAGCCGCTTTGGATAAAAGCGTAGTCTGCTAAATGACTAATTGTAAATTACTGGCGAGACGTCAAAAGTCTCCAGCCAGCGATGGGATAATCGCCCAGCGAGGCAGCTGTACAGGACGTGTAGCAGCACCGATACAATTAGGTTGCAATTAGTTAATGAATACAATTAGTTAATTAATAGAACCACCTTGTGCATTTCAGCTATTGGGCTTTCATTTTAAATCAGATGAAGTATCTTTTATATTCAACACGTCATTAAGGAGCAGGTAGGGGTTAGGAGTCAAATTGCTCAAAAGTGCCTCCAGATAGACTGTGGACGTTGGGGTTTGAACCCAGAACCTTTCAGATGGGGAGTCAAACACCCGCATCACTACCCCGTCCTTCCCGAGCGGCGTTTAGATCCCTGCGTGTGTGGTCCAGGGAGCACGTGAGGCCGCGAGGCAGTCAGATCTACGCAGAGTGCCAAGATGAACCCAATCATCCCGAGTTACATCACGTCATTTACTTAACCTCTGACCCCACCTCACCCCCCCATCCCCATCCCCCGTTGGGCGCTGTCGCCACTAATCCATCACACGTCACGCGTCGCCCGTCCCCCACGGTTACTACGTCTCCGTTTCAGATTTATGTTGCCGTCCCAAGGGATTAGGGAACATCTTTATCCCTGATTTCAGTAATCATGTATGGGATATATAATATTCTATAATCAAAACATATTCATATTCAAAAAACGTCTCTAGTTTTCTATGGTCTTATTATTCACTACAGACTGTTGCACATAAGGAGCACATATATCCTATATATTCCACTCTTTTATTTATTTTAATTCCTTGGTTTTTGGTCTCAGGAAAACCACAGCATCTGTAGAAGAGTAACACACACACAATCTACTCGGGACTTCAAAAAGAAAACCAACCAACCAACCGACCAACCAACCAACCAACCAACCAACCAACCTACCAACCTACCAACCAACCAACCAACCGATCAACCAACCGACCAACCAACCAACCGACCAACCAACCAACCAACCAACCGACCGACCGACCGACCGACCAACCAACCAACCAACCAACCAACCAACCGACCGACCAACCGACCAACCGACCAACCAACCGATCAACCAACCGATCAACCAACCGATCAACCAACCGACCAACCAACCGACCAACCAACCCACCACCCACCAACGCTGGCGTTGGCGCGTTGTCATGCCGATCACGGTGTACAACGTGTCGGCCACGACGGCGCGCGTGCGCTGGCCGGCGTACGGCGGCTGCCGGGACACCTTCTACAGCATGATGTACGACCCCCACTGGAGCAGCCTGGAGGTGGGCTACAAGCGCAAGCGCTTCAAGCACGAGGAGCGCATCCCCGCCAGCCGCACCGGCGCCGACGTGGTCCACCTCCTGCCCAACACCGCCTACTTCCTGTGCGTGACGTGCCAGGCGGCCAACCCCATCAAGGACCAGTGTCAGATCTTCTCCACGCTGGGCGGTGACTCCCCGGGGGGCGGCGGCGGCGGAGCGGGAGGGGCAGGAGGAGGCGGCGGCGGCTGGGAGACGGCGATGGGTCTCTGGATGGCCAGCAGCCTCCTGCTGCTCCTCGTCTCCGGCGTGCTGCTGTGGGGCTGCCTGCACAACGTCTGCCCCCTCCCCCACCACGGACACCGCCGCGGCCACCGCCCCGCCGACGGCCGGTCGGACACGCCCGGGTTCATCTACAGCGCGGGGGGCGGAGCCAACGGCGGGGCCGGCGAGGACGACGTCGCCGCCAAGCGCGCCACGGTGATCCTGAACCCGCTGTTCGGGTCCCTGGGCGTGCGGGGGTCCCGGGGCGTGGTGTTGGAGCGCGGGGGCCAGCCCCTCCATCAGCAGGAGATCAGAGGCTTCACTAAGCTGTCTGGCTGCGAGCCGGTGTGACCTCCGCTGCAATGAGGTCACGGCTTTATCCCTCGACACTCCTTATTTGGACGTAGCCACCGAGTACGGGGTCATATGTTAATATTCATCCCGTGTCATAATATTTATAAATCTCTCCAGAGTGTCGCAATGGTAATACCGCCCATCTATGTGGTTACATAATATGGTAATTCTCTCGAGCCGTCCATCCATTCATTGTGACATGGAATGTAAGTATTTATCCAGTGATATCTGCATCCGTCCATCTGGGTCATCATTTTTAAATATGTATTTTTATGTTTCCATCTATCTATCTATCTATCTATCTATCTATCTATCTATCTATCTATCTATCTATCTATCTATCGTGGTCAGGTTGCCATTGTTTGAGATTAATATGTGCTATTATTATTATGTAATGTTAATCAGCATTGCAACCCCATGCACAACTCCAAGGTATGATTCCAGGTTTGAATTGACTACGCACTCGTAAATGTATTGTATAATGTATGTTTAATACATACATTATAGTTTATAGAATCAATGTATTATAGATAATAAAAATAATAAAAATGTCTCATTTTGTATTAGGAAAAATGTTGCAACATAAAGATCAAAGCAAAGAACAATATCAGGGAGGGGGGGATCTCTGACGCCAAGCTGAAAGGCACTGGGTTCGATCCCCAGTGTTCACAGTCCACCTGTAGGCCTCCTAGAGCAAGATGAGCGCTAACCCCTACCTGCTCCTTAATGACAGGTCACTGTAGTGTCTATCCCCTACCTGCTCCTTAATGACCTGTCTATACTGTCTAACCCCTACCTGCTCCTTAATGACCTGTCTATACTCTCTAACCCCTACCTGCTCCTTAATGACAGGTCACTGTAGTGTCTAACCCCTACCTGCTCCTTAATGACCTGTCTATACTGTCTAACCCCTACCTGCTCCTTAATGACCTGTCTATACTGTCTAACCCCTACCTGCTCCTTAATGACCTGTCTATACTGTCTAACCCCTACCTGCTCCTTAATGACATGTCATTGTAGCACCTAGCACCTATTTGCTCCTTAATGACCTGTCTATACTGTCTAACCCCTATCTGCTCCTTAATGACCTGTCTATACTGTCTAACCCTTAATGACATGTCACTGTAGCGTCTAACCCCTATCTGCTCTTTGACCTGTCTGTACTGTCTAACCCCTATCTACCCCTTAATGACCCGTCTGTACTGTCTAACCCCTACCTGCTCCTTAATGGCATGTCACTGTAGCATCTAACCCATACCTGCTTCTTAATGACTTGTCTGTACCGTCTAACCCCTACCTGCACCATAACGACCGGTCACTGTAGCGCCTAACCCCTTTTATGCTCCTTAACGCCATGTCACTGTACTTTCTAGCCCGGACTGCACCTTAATGACAGGTAGGGTTCACAGTCGCTTGGGATAGAACATCTACTAAATGACCTAATAGCCCAATAAATAAATAGCCTTTTAAAATGGTTCAGGTTTGTTTGTTAGTGGCTGACCTTTGACCCATACAGGTACTGGGGTTGGGCGTTGGGGGGCTTGTCTCTCTGGAAATCCGCAGAGAAGGGCAGGATGGTGCGGACGAACCTGGGGAGATGCAGGGGTCAGTGGGGAGCTCTTAGAGGCAAGGTTCCAGAAGCAACGTTGTAGAAGGTTCCAGAAGCAAGG
This sequence comes from Gadus chalcogrammus, assembly GCF_026213295.1. Classification (NCBI taxonomy): domain Eukaryota; kingdom Metazoa; phylum Chordata; class Actinopteri; order Gadiformes; family Gadidae; genus Gadus; species Gadus chalcogrammus. Next base: position 5,321,168 of record NC_079423.1, on the reverse strand, counting down.
TTCAAAAGGCAAGGTTCTAGAAGCAAGGTTCCAGATGCAAGGTTCTAGAAGGTTCTAGAAGCAACGTTCTAGAAGGTTCAAGAAGCAAGGTTCAAAATGCAAGGTTCTAGAAGCAAGGTTCCAGATGCAAGGTTCTAGAAGGTTCTAGAAGCAACGTTCTAGAAGGTTCAAGAAGCAAGGTTCCAGATGCAAGGTTCTTGAAGGTTCTAGAAGGTGTCAGTGGATAGTGCAGCCGGCGGCCTACCGGTTGGTGGATCCATTGTAGCAGTAGTTGGGCAGGAAGTCGTAGTTGAGCTCCCAGAAGACGTGCAGCGTGATGCGGCCGTACGGCGCCGACACGTTGTGGTTGGCCTCCCGGAACATGGCGTCCATGCAGTCCAGCGTCAGGAACTTACTCAGCAGCTTGTGGGTCATGCGGTTGATGTCCAGCAGACCCTCCAGTTCCTGAAGCGGGACACACAACCCTGGTGTCATGAGAGGAACAACACACACACACACACACACACACACACACACACACACACACACACACACACACACACACACACACACACACACACACACACACACACACACACACACACACACACACACACACAACCCCCGGGACGAAGAAGAACCACAAACATATACGTACACACACACACACACACACACACACAGCTGCAATGTCTATGCACACACACACACACACACACACACACACACACACACACACACACACACACACACACACACACACACACACACACACACACACACACACACACACACACACACACAACCCCCGGGACGAAGAAGAACCACAAACATATACGTACACACACACACACACACACACACACTATATAATCCCAGAATACTCCCCGTATCCTGTGGGGAGCCCTTACCTTGGCAGTGTCCCTCCCCCCTACCCTACCAACCCAGCTCCACAGCAACAGATAACAATACATGTAAGATGGATTCATACATCGACGAGGACATATTGAAATGGACAATGATCTTTTGACTGGTAGAGTACGAGCTGTGTGGACCGGGTCCGGCTGGAGGCATCCAGGTGCTCACCATGATGGAGGTGAGGTCCTCGCTCTCGAAGCGGTTGATGGCGAGCTCCAGGGACTTGTAGAGCGCCGCGGACACCCGCTGGGTGAGCAGGCGGTTCAGGTCGATGGAGCGGCCCAGCAGCTGGGGACAGAGGAGGGGTCAGAGGAGGGGTCAGGGGTCAGACGTGTGGGTGAGGTCAATGTAGCGATTTATCATCTTTTATACGAAGTAGAGCGATGGGAGGAGGAGGAGGAGAGTGAAAGACTGTGAGGGAGACTGTAGAGTGAGTGGGGGAAAGAGACAGACAGTGAGTGAGAGACGGAGACCGACAGTGAATGAGTGAGGGAGACAGTAGGACAGTAACAGAGCGTGATCGAGAAACAGACAGTGAGTGAGAGACTGGGATGGAGACGGTAGGAGAGTAACAGAAAGTGAGTGAGAGACAGACAGTGAGTGAGGGAGACAGACAGACAGTGAGTGAGAGGGTGAGGGAGAGGTTGGACAGTAAGAGACAGTGAGTGAGAGACAGTCAATGAGTGAGAGAGGGAGGGAGACAGTAGGAGCATCAGTAGGGCATCACTGCAGTACCTGGACGTGGCGTTGCTTCAGTAGGGTCTCGTAGCGGTTAGAAGCCGGCCACGGGATGTTTGCTCCTTGGTTCTTACAGTCAGTCCTCAGCCTCTTGTCCAGGAGCAGACTACAGCCACACACACACACTTTTTAGAATCTACAATGTCACAGTATAGTAAGGACAATTTCAACAAATATGACCAAAGTGCTTCTAACATAAATTACCCTAGCATAAAAGGTTTATTAAATTAAAAACTAAAGACAAGAAAGGAATCATTTTTGGAATTACCTTCCAGCTAGAATCTTGTAGTAGGCGAAGATCTGGTCGGCCAGTTTGTAAACAAATTGATCGAAACACAGGTTGACCTGGGAGGAGAGGAGTCATTTCAGTTATTGATCAGAAATATTCTCTATGAAACAAACGATTTTTTATGTTCATTTAAACAAACGTGGCCCCATTAGAGAGAGATTAAGCAGGCAGAGAAGGACATTCTTTTGAAAGTTATGCTTATTAAAGGTCACTTTTACACGTTAATTGTTTTACAATATAATTCCGCTACGTGAAGCGACCACATTCCTGTTTCTTCCATTGCATTTGTTTGGATGAAGAAATAGGAAAACCGACAGACAATCCTGGCTGCCTTCTCATCTTATTTTGTTTCTCCACCTTAAAAGGCAGTAGGAGTTGGAAACACCCAGGATGTTTACCTCTGCCTCGATTTCATCGTAGAGGAACTGCTTCTTGAACTTGGTGAGGGCGTAGTGGGCACTGTCGTTGTACAAGTCCAACGGGTACAGCACATATCTGGAGAGAGAGAGATACCATTATACCTACCACCATTATACGTCTGACCACTTGGAACCCTTTTCCCTCCCAAACATCCATGAATGTGGAGGTGGGATCCCTCTTGTGTGATCTTCCTCAAAGTTTCTTCCCTCTGTGTTTGGGGAATTTTAAAAGCCTTTTGGTGTGTTCCAAACTAAACTCTATAAAGCAAACCAAGCCTGAGGGGAAGTGTCTGTGTGTGTGTGAGGCTCACTCCATCATGGAGGACTCCTTAGTGTCCAGGATGTGGTCGGTGAGGATCCAGGGCATGGACATCTCGATGGGGAACTGGATCCTTCGGCCCATGGTCAGCTCCAGGAAGAACTCCCTGAACCACAGCTGGGACAGGTCGCAGCACTGCTGCAGGGTCTCTGGAAGGGCGGAGAGGGTCGGGGTAAGAATTCCTGCCCAAGAATCCCCACAACTTGCTCAAGCAGAAAGCTTGGGGCATTGGTGGTCGAACCGGCAACCTCGCACCAACACTCCCAACTCAGCTTAACCGAGGTGGCACAAAAAGTTTATAAAAAAATTGACACAAACATGTGAGATATAAGATATACAAATATTAATGTCGCCGACTCGCCACCTTAACATAGGGTGTAACGACATCAAACGCAATAAGAGATTTAGGCCCAATCCCATTTCTACCCCTTACCCCTTCAAAACAAGGGGGATGGGTAAGGGGAAGGGGTAAGGGGTAGAAATGGGATTGGGCCTTAGAGTCTGGTGAGTGATTTAGTGAGTGTCAGGAGCTGAAATGTAAGGTTCTCACCGCTGAAGTTAAGCAGGTGGGTGTAGAAGAAGGACTCCCGGTGGAACCTCTCAATGTCCACGATGGTGGGGCCTTCCAGGCCGCTACGAAGGGTCTTCTTCGAACCGCTCTTATCAGCGACTAGAGACTCCAGCATCGTCCTCACCATGTACAGCTACACAATCACACACACACACACACACACACACACACACACACACACACATTACTATACAACGACCGTACCCCAAACACTTTCCCTCAACTTTACAATGACCCTACAATTCTAAGAACCCTAACATTCCAAATGCACTAGCATGTTTTTATCTGAGGCAGCAGATATATCCAATCAGTAACAGTCAATGACCTTTGACCCTTCACATTGTATTGAACACTGAGTTTAGCTACAAAATGCGATGCCTCAGATTGAGGTCGGCCTGATTTGTATGACACACAACATAAGACCTGACGGTATTGGAAGCGTTTCAGAGTTGATTAAGATCACAGGGAAAGGAAACCATGTTTGGGTTAGGGATTTACGGGATTTATGTGACATAACAGACGTAAGGAACAATGAGATGCCCGAGATCCAATTTCAAACGCAGACGATTGTTTTTCCTCCTTCTTAGGTTTAATACGATGTCATACGTGGTTACCGCAGGAAACATGGGACATCTCATTATAGCATGACGTAGTATTACAATCTAGACAAAACGCTGCTAGAACTCTGGCTACTATTGTCGGCTTGTTATTGACTCAAATAAACCAATGCGTTAGGACAATATTTTATGCCCAAATAAGGGATGGCGGCACAATTGTTAGGCTTATAGGACATCTAAAGAGGAAGTCAAATCATCTGCTTAAAACCATACGAAATGCCGGACATAGTCCAGCAATAAGCTGAAAAAAAATAAAACTATAACTCTAGCCTATACATCCTCTACTTGATCCTCTGATAGAATAAAAATAAATATTGAAAAAAATTCCAATATTACAGTTTATTTGAGTGGGATTTATAAACAAAATCACCTAGAAAATAGTATGACCCGGTTATTACATTGATGGTCTGTTCCAAAATAGGATAATAAGTTACATAGTGTGTGTGTGTGTGTGCGTGTGCGTGTGCGTGTGCGTGTGTACCTGCGTGCTGGAGGGGCCCACCGCGCGGCGAGGGACCTTGATGTCGAAGCCCCCCTTGGGGTCCTTCTCCCCGCGGAGGGCCGGGTCGTTGTGGGGCTCACGACCCGTCTCCCAGTCGCAGATGGTCTTCCTGATGGCCTGCAGTACACTGAGTGGACACACACACAAACACACACACACACACACACACACACAGTCAGATGGTCTACTGGCAAACTGAGAACCAACATGGAGTCGTAAACACACTCCTGTCATTTAGGATTTGTTTTTATATCCCTAGTGATTTTTTCATAAACATTGTCAGATGAGAAGAGTGTGTGAAACAAAATCACCAAAAATTCAGTGTCGTAATTTCACCAGGTGCGTCCATCTTATTCGACTGTCCGGCCGTCTAGGAACAAACCAGAACCCTGTGCATGCTCGATGCGTTGGGCGATGCGTTGCTAAGCTCTGCGATGAAGACCACTTGATGTACACCGAGGTCATCGACCATTTAAAGGGCTGTGTTCGCTCCAAGTAGCGACGCAGATCTTGGCATACGTGCAAGACGGTGACGCGGGATTTGGGTTTAACAGACGGATGAAGACCCGCACTAACTGACATACACTCACATAATATCAACTGACATATCGAGAGATGGATTTATTTAATATGAGCAGCTAGGGGTCAGACATCTTAACATGAGCAGCTAGGGGTCAGACATCTTAACATGAGCAGCTAGGGGTCAGACATCTTAACATGAGCAGCTAGGGGTCAGACATCTTGCTCCTCCAGGCTGGTCATTAATTAAACTTCCCTCAATGAATTAAAAGTGGTTTGAGGTAACCGCTGTTCAGTTGCTCTACAGCCCCCTCTACTGGCCCGGATGACGACCCGCGCTCCCTCACCTCTGGATGACGTTCTTCTTCTTCTTGATGGCCTGGCGCAGCGGGTCCCTCAGGGTGACCTGGGCGAAGTCCTGCAGGGCCGAGTAGATGGTGTGGCGGATGGCGTGGTTGAACACGCTCTCCATGCGGCCCATCAGAACCTGCAGCCCCTTGATCATCGCCATCACCTGGAGAGACAAGCGACAGCGGTTCATTAATGATCATCACTAGAATACAGAAATACACCTGGAGAGACAAGCAGTAGCTGGTATTTAATGATAATAACTAGAATACATAAATACACCTGGAGAGACAAGCAGCAGCGGTTAGTTAATGATCATCACTAGAATACATAAATACACCTGGAGAGACAAGCAGTAGCTGGTATTTAATGATAATAACTAGAATACAGAAATACACCTGGAGAGACAAGCAGTAGCTGGTATTTAATGATAATAACTAGAATACATAAATACACCTGGAGAGACAAGCAGTAGCTGGTATTCAATGATAATAACTAGAATACATAAATACACCTGGAGAGACAAGCGGTAGCTGGTATTTAATGATAATAACTAGAATACATAAATACACCTGAGCAGAACCAAGTAATAGCTTATTTATTAATTATAATACATAAATACACCTGGAGAGAGAAGCAGTAGCTGTTAATTAATGATAATAACTAGAAAACATAAATACACCTGAGTAGACACAAGCGCTATCTTATTTATTAATTATAATAAACATAATACATTAATACACCCGGGCAGACACAAGCAGTAGCCGATTTGTTGATTGTAATAACTAGAAAACAGGGATGAATCTGAAAACAAGCAGTAGCGGGTTTAATGTACTGATGACTTTAGGAGATAAGGCCATGTCTCATCTCACTATCAACATTCCCAAACCCCTCCCACCCGCGCCACCCATACAGCCGAGCCCCGCTGAGTCAGTCGGTTCCCATCACAGTGGCGGAGTCAGGTAGAGTGGACACAACACTGTTATCTGTTATAGCGTGCCACCTACTAACTGGGGGGGGCTCAATGTGATACATTGAGACTTTACTACCCCATTACTGGGAGATGTTGTTGGTGGATGGTAGCGCTTGTTGTGGGGTTCAGAAGGCAAGGGGGGCAGAACGCAGGGGGGCAGAAGGCAGGGGGAAGAAGGCAGGAGGGGGCAGAGGACACTAAGGCAGGGGTACAGACCTCTACGAGGGCAAACTTCTCCTCGCTGGTGTAGTTGTATCTGGTTGCTCTCTCGTACTCCTCGGCGTTGTCGGGACACTCCTTGTTGGAGTACTTATCCGTGGGATGGACCAGCTTCCACGAGTACTACACAGAGAGGGCAGACAGATTAGGACACGGATTTTAGACACTAGAAAATGCTATAGTATTGGTGGTATATATTGATCTTGTTTTGGGAAATAATCATTACCATTTTTTTTACTTCTGAGATTTTTTGGACCTACACCCTAGTCCTAGTCACTAATCCTAGTCCTTAATCCCCTTGTACCTCTAGTCTAAGAGTCGTTACACCTACTCTCTAATCCTAGCTCCTTATCCCTAATCATAACCCTGAGTTTAGAACCCTAGTCCCTCATCCATATTCCTTGTCCCTAATCCTGGGGCCTTTTTCCCCTAATCCATAACTGTAGTTCCTAGTCCCTCAACTATTCCCCTAGTCCAGGGGTACCCGACCAGTCGATTGCGGTCAACCAGTCGATCGCGGTCAACCAGTCGATCACAGTCAACCGGTCGATCACAGTCAACCAGTCGATCGCGGGTCAAGTTGCAGTCGATTGCGAGAAATGTTGTGTCCCTTATGTGGTGTGTGTAGCTCCTGCTGTTGTGTAAAATACATCAAACTCTCTGTCTGTTGTGCTGTTAGAGGTCAGTCCTAGGCCTACTTTTGCTTAATCTTTGCACCACGCACATTTACTTCAATGAATGTATTACTGTATTGTTTGTGTCAGAAAACACGGTCCTTGGTAGGCGCACACTAAATTGTGGCTGCGCTACGATAAAACGGTCGGGCAACCCTGCCCGACCTAGTCCATATTCCGTAGTCCCAGTCCCTGCTCCTGGGTCTCACCACTTCCATGACGTGGGCGCTCCACTGCGAGAGCAGCTGCATGCCCTGCAGGGCCAGGTCGAACAGCTTCCTGTACTCAGAGTCCGTCTTCTGGGCCTCCTGTCGCCCCGACCCGGTGACCACCTGACCCAGTGACGCAGAGCACAGAGTCAATACACACACACACACACACACACACACACACACACAAACACTCAAACATAAAGGCACATTAGGAAATACAAACACAATTAAAACAGATCTGTGTTTGAGCCTTCTGTTATGAGGTGATTTCAGGCAGAAAAGTGTTATTTTAGAGTTACTCGAGTTTTAAAACTCAAATGTGCATTCTTAACATTATATTAATGCTCGTTATAAATGTTAATGGAGACGATTTTAAATAGTATTAAGCTGGTGAAAGATTACTCAAAGAACAGACATCACTAAAAACAGTGGTATAGGGGTTTTCATGACCATGAGAAGTTATGTACTAACAAATGTACTTCTTGTAAATCGATTTGGATATAAGCATCTGCTTCATGCCCTAAATGTAATTCTACATATCCATCTAAAACGTATGGATGATTTATGTCTATAGAGATCGAAAGCAGAATCAAAAATGGAAACAGCCCATGTGGTGTGGGCTTCAGCGTTGAACACACTTCCCTGAAGATCCCCACAGTAAGGGTCTACTCATTTACAAGTTAAATGTATTGATCCTATCTCCACCATTCCCCCCCAGCCAGTCTGTGGTGATGTGTAAGGTTGTGACTCTTTGGTGTAGGGACCCCCGCTGACCTCGCTGTTGCTGTAGCGCGCCAGCTCAGAGATGAAGCGCATGTGGTCTTCCCGGATCTGGATCATCTGCTCACAGATGTTGTACTGGGGGCTGCTGGAGGGGGACGTACACGACCACCTGCAGGGGAGACACATTACAGATTTAGACTTTTTTACATCAAGTTTAGCTTTTTAGATTAACTTACAGGCTGCTAGAAATGGTTGTTTACCCTCGTTAACATCTTAACCTGGTTGCTTTCCATGCCAATACAGCTTTTTTTTAAAGTTTGGATCGTGGGGGAACTGGATATCGAGAGAAGGAACTGGGAAAGTTTCAGCACGTTTGTGTGGTTTGTTAAAGAAAACCTTTTGCACGATTGTTGTGCTTCATATCAGACACTAAGACACTAATCCAAACTGCCCCTGTTTGATTAAGTGGCTGTATTTTGGTATGAAAAAAAATATTCTTCTCTCCCAAGTGACTCTGTCATCCTTCAGTAGGATCCAGAGTCCAGACCCCTGGTCTTTAGACCTCCTGCCTACAGGTGCTCCCTCACCTGGACTTGTTCTCCTCAAAGTGAGCGCTGGTCTTGATGTAGCGGGACAGCTCAATCTGCATGTCCCCGAACAGAGGCACCACCTGCAGTTGCTGTGAGGGACAACAAGTATGTTGTTGGATGGGAACATTTGCCAATGTTTGCGTTATATTTTGCATTGGGTTTAGTTCATTTTGCGCATTGTATAAAATGTAAAACAACCCTATAACAAGTGGCATCACTTTAAATCAAATTTCTCCCTTCATTACCTTGAAGAATTTGTCGATCTTGGTGAGGTTGAGTCTCTTCTTGGCGTCTAGTTTGTAGATGTTGCTGTTGGATCCGTCAATCAGATACAAGCCAAAGCCCATGACCTACGACATAGCAAAGCGTTAAGGGGATATGGGTTAACAGAGGCAAGCTAGCTTTAGACTAGCGTTAGCAGGGCTAGGCTAGCATTAGCAGGGTTCGGCAAGTCTTTAGTGTTAAAAAGGCTAAGCTAGCATCAGCAGTTCTAGCCTATTGTTCGCACTAGGCTAGTGTTAAGCTAGGGTTGGCAAGGTAAGGCTAGCATTGGAGGGCTAGGCTATTGTTAGCAGGGTCCTGCTGCTACCTTGAGCAGTGTGTGCTTCTCATTGGGCGTGAGGTACATCTTGTCCTCGTAGTAATCAGCACACAGGTTGACGATGTCCGCGAGCAGCTCGTCGTAGCCGCTGATCACCTCCAACTGCTGCTGGAGAGACTGGAGACACACATCGAGGACATCACTCATAGAGCAAAGAGTACAAATATCATCATTAACACCAATCACAGTCAATCTGAAAATCATCCCTACATGTCAAGTTCTACCTGTGTGAATCAATAGCATCAAAGTATGAGTAGATTCATACTGTGTTGAACAACAAGTGAGAAGCAGTGAACCTTGACATTTTCAAATATGAGAACCTGCCGCTTGTGGTATTATAACACTATTTGAATTAGAAACTAACAGAACTGGGACAAGGAAAGCTAGTTGGCTGGAGATCGAATCAATTAGACCTAAGTGGATGTGATTTTAGGCCACAAGTCGATGTCTGTTTCTGGGCTGACTATGGCCTGTCTGTCTGACCTGGGTGATCTTGTTGTGGTTGGCCAGGAACATGGACAGGTTCTGAGACTCCTGGATGGACGACGGCTCTGACATCTTCCTCAGGAACTGGGCTGCCCTGGTGGGGAAGAAGACAGGAAACATGTTTTAATAACAAAAGATAACTTAGAATAAGTATGAACTGTCCCAAGAAAAAAAAACAATATCCTCCAGATGGTAAGAAAATATAACTTATTTAATATTAATCAAGATGACATGAGCATCTCCACAGCCAAAGAAATTGTTCTTCTTCTTTTACACAAGTGGGGAGTATGTAGAAATATCCTTAGGGCAGTTCCTTAGACCAACACCGCCCTCTTGTGGTAAGCATGTTGACATGCAAATGTTATAAACGATGCATGCAATTACACAGAGGATGTTAGTATCCGATTTTACGTTTGAATGTTTTTAAGTGAAAGTCCATGTTGTTATCATGAGTTAATGGTAGGTTAACATCCTTGTATTTGATATATCCATGAGTGTGTTTAAAGCATATATAGAATTCTTATCATTGTATTATTTATGTTCATGAGGTTCCTTGTCTTTATAGACAGGACAGTGAAAACAGGCTGGAAGGTGGGGTGAAGAGGAGAAGGAACCACATGCAGAACCACATGCAGCAAAACAGCTGCAAACCGACGAAGCGTATTGCCTACATGGTCAGCATGTTAGTGGTTTGAGCCACCGAGCCGCCCGGTATTTATAGATATACTCCCAGTATGCGCGTACCGCTTGTAGGCAGAATGGTCGTTCTTCACACTGCACTTCATGTTCTTGAGCTCGTCCAGGACGGCGAACATGTTGATGAACTTCCCCAGCGTGAGGAGGTACGCCTCAGACACAAAGTCCTTACGGCGCTCGATGTGGCACAGCCGACGGACCTCCCCGCAGAACCGGTCTATGGCCGTACGCTGGGAGGGAGGAGGGGGAGGGGGAGGGGGAGGAACAGGGGGGGTGGAGGAGGAGGAGGAGGAGGAGGAGTAGGAGGAGGAGGAGGAGGAGGGAGGGGGAGGAGGAGGGATGGAGGGGGATGGGGAGGGGGAGGGGGAGGAGGAGGAGGAGGAGGGGAAGGAACAGGGGGGGTGGAGGAGGAGGAGGAAGAGGAGGAGGAGGAACAGGGGGGGGCGGAGGAGGAGGAGGAAGAGGAGGAGGAGGAGGAAGGAGAGATGAAGGAGGATGAGGAGGAACAGGAGATGGAGAAGGAGGAGGAGAAAGGAGGGATGGAGGAGGAGGAAGGAGATGGAGGAGGAGGAAGGAGATGGAGGAGGAGGAAGTAGAGATGGAGGAGGAGGATGAGGATGGGAGGTAGAGGAGATGGAGGAGGATGAGGAGGAAGGGGAGATGGAGGAGGAGGAGAATGAGGAGGAACAGGAGATGGAGGAGGATGAAGAGGTTGACAGGAGGTAGAGGAGGAGGCGGAAGAGGAGAGGGGAGAGGAGGAGGGAGAAGAAAGAGGAGGAAGAGAGAAGAGACAAGTAGTTATTTTATGTATTTATTTTCTAAGAAATTGATCATCATAATACATTCGACAACCAATCACACTGCATCATGGGCGGGCTCTTACTCCACCTGACCAAAGGGTGGCCGGTTGGTGTGCAGGTGGGCAGGGTCAGAGCGTTACCTGGAAGTACATGAAGTTCATGAGCTTGGTGACCTCTGGCTCCAGCACCTCCACGGTCTTCTCGTAGATCTCCACGCGGTTGGGCTGCTCGTTACACTTCACCTGGCAGAGGGAGATGAGGGCGAGGAAGTTAGAAAACACTGGACAGAGTGAAAGAACCACAACAGCTTGTATGGGGACTATTGAGAACATGCCATACTTTATTAGACAGTTTTTATTTTTTGTTTTAATATATTTACAAGACAACACACATACACATACAAACGCACACACACACACAGTTAATTTGTTTTAGTAATTAGGAAATTGTCGACAATGTCGGTCATGAGTTACTACTGGAGACCATCAGTAGAGGGCACAGTCCCTCAGGGAGAGAATTAAGGGTAGGGCTTGAGAATATTAGATATATTAGATAATATATATTATATGATAGACGGTATATGATAAAGTATTATAATGATAAACGGATCTCAGATTTTGAATGTGTGAAATGCAGTGTGTGTTACTTCACTGAAAAGTGTGTTACTTCAATGAAAAGCAATGTAAACTCGAAAAAAAACAACGAAAATTCCTCAGGTGTGAACAGGAAGTGACATCAGAGGGTCCCTTGGTACCTGTGGGATGGCCCGGGAGCAGCTCCTCCAGGTGTACAGCATGACCGCGTACTCCTGGCCCTCCTCCAGCATCTCATTCTGGTGAACACACACAAGAACCCATTTATATTGACCATGTACTCCTCCGGCAGACGCTTTGATCCTAAGTGACTTGGTGGTGAATTACAGTAAGGAGCAGGTAGGGGTCAGGGGTCGAATCGCTCAGGGATGCTTGCAAGTAGCCTGGTGACATTGGGGTTTGAACCCGGGACCTTTCAGCTAGGGGTCGAACCCCTTTACCTCTAGAATATCCTCCAACTTAAATGTATAACATTGAGAACACTAAAAAGGCCGGTAATAGATCCTAGTCTTTATATTTCAAACAACATATTAGAGATCAAAAGGGTGATATTGACCTTTAATACTAGTCTGAGCCATGTCTCTGAAAATGTTAATGTAAAGTAATGTTAAAAAGAAGAAGTTTGTTCAAAGTAAAAGGACTTAATTTATAATTAGCTGCCATGTGTAATATTTTAAATAAAGTAAAATGACAAACATCTAGCTAGATTTGGAATCAAACATATAACAAAAACAAAGTTCAACAACGTCAAGCTGGAATGAGAACAAAATACGCCATTATAGTTCTCAACCTAAAATACAAAAAGACAACAAAACAGTGATTATTGTAGAAGGGTTGGATCCAAGATGGCGACGGCGTGTTGCCAGTTCGGTGCGGTCCACGGAACACTAAGAGCTCTTTACCGCCGTTCGTACGGTATAAAACAGCAATTAGCCACGTTCTAATTAGACTGAAAGCACTTGAGCCCCGGCAGACAGGCCACTAAGCACCCATTTGGTCCGCTGCCAGAGGGCAGACAGGGTGGTCAGGCCTGCAGCTAACTCTATAAACACAACGGGATGGACCATCACACAAAGCCATCTTCCTCTGGAAAATTCTAGCCCATCATTACAGTGCAAACGCTGCAGTTTAATGAATAAAGTCAAAGTGACTGCCAAATGTAAACGTAAAAGTTTGAACGCAGCTTTTTTTCTTTTCAATGTTTGTTTCATTCATTCAGCAATATCTGAATGAGCCTACTTGAACGGTTGTATTATTCATGTTCTTATAATACTGTTCATACAAATTCAAATTTGATGTTAATTGTTTTTTTGTGGATAAAGTTTTTAATTTGTTTTGGTTGAATAAAAGTACCCATGATGACCAGTAGAGGAACAGAGATCAAGAGTTGAACTTCAGTAGATGAAGAGCTATAGAGAGTTGATCTTTAGTAGATGAAGAGCGATAAAGAGTTGATCTTCAGTAGATGAGGATGTATAAAGAGTTGATCTTAAGGTTCTATTTGGGTCTTACCATGCTGGAGTGAACGGTGGCTTGCTCGATGTAGCGAGCGATGCCCGTGACAAACGCATTCCTGTCCTCGAAGTTGGTGTTGAAGTTTGGCTAAGGAGAGACAGAAAGAGACCGAGCCAGAGAAACAGACGTAGACCAAGACAGAGAGACAGAGCGGCAGAGAGAGTCAGAGAAAGAGAAAGAGGAGAGAGATTTTCAATTTAAATTTTACAGTACCAACAAAGTGCTTTATAACAATATGGGATACCTGGGGCAAAGGGGGAATAGACCGGGGGGGGGGGTGGAGGTGTATGAGGGAGGAGGGGGAGGGAGGAGGGGGGAGGCTCTGACCTGGTAGATGAGGGAGGAGGGCAGGGGTTCGATGCAGGGCTGTTGGTCGGGGAGAGGGAGCTCCTCCAGGAGGTCCACGTTGGAGAGGGCGTCCTCCAGGGTCACCGTGGAGGCCATTCTGGAGAGGAGGAGAGGCAGACGGACTTCAGGTCATTAAACCGTTTTTATATTAAAAGGTGACATATTATACCACCAGGTGAAAATCTGCCTCGTCTGACATCACAAGTGAGCGTGTCCACCTAGATGCGTCCTGGATAGATCAGTCTACCAGCCTACCCAGTGGACTGTATTAAACGTTGCTCATCTATCCGTCATACATCTAGGTGGACACGCCCACTTGTGATGTCAGAAGAGGCCAATTTCAGAAACGGCCTGTAACGGCTAATATAATGTGTCACCTTTAACCTTGGGGTTGCAGTCAAAGGGAGCTAGCACATAGGAAATGTATCTTGCTCCTTTAAACTTGGAGATTACATTTTTATCAGGTGGTTCAATCTGGGTTCAATCATACGAAACAGCATTATCAACACTATCTGTGGTACGTTTGTTTCGTTCTCGAGGAAACACTGCTTTTTGTTGCTTTGTCACTTACAGCATGAAGATAAATACACTAGCTGCGTTTCCTTTTTTAAAACCAAAAGCGCCAACCAGGTATCAGTAATTTATAACACCTCAAGCTGGTGTGTGGTGAGCGTTCTGGCAAAGATTGGCTGCCGTGCATCACCCAAGTGGGTGCTACACACTGGTGGTGGTTAGTGAGGTCCCCCCTTCACTGTAAAACGTCTTTGAGTGTCTAGAAAAGCGATACATAAATTAAATTCATTATTATTATTATTAAATAATTCAGAAAATCCAAAAATGTTGTTTTTCTGTCAAGACCAACTACTTTTCTCTTGAAACCTAGGATCCTGACTTCAAGAAAAATAATATTGGTGTATAAATTATCCATTGTTATGTGGTACAGCACACATGTCGACTTGCATTGGTGTCTCAGAACACTTGTGCTTTATAAGTGTGCACAGGAAACAGAATTAGTCTCCAGTGAATAAATTTTAGTTTTGGCAATGAAAGAGGAAGTTCACACAAACCACAGGTCACGGTCGGAAAGCTCAGATAAAAAGGTTAGTGATATAAAAAAGGGTTCCACTCTCCACCCCTAGAATGAATGCAGAACGACAAGGTAGGGGTGTGTGTGTGTGTGTGTGTGTGTGTGTGTGTGTGTGTGTGTGTGTGTGTGTGTGTGCTTGTATTAATGATGGAAAGTTCCATTTGATTGATAGTGTAAAGCATTCCGGTGAAAATGAAAAAACTAAAAGGTTAATGTGTTTTGCTAGAGATGGTGGTTACAGCGAGGGTTTGGATTGGTTAAGATATGGTTTGGGCGTGGTTACTGTCCAATAGGGTCTGTGACGGTATTGTTAGGTTAGGAAATGTTGTGGTTGTGGTTATGGTTAGGTAGCATTTTTAGCAGCAAAATATCTCTTAATTTACTTCTTATTTTCCATACTTGTTTATCAACTCTCAATGACGAGAGTAAATCAACACATGGCTATCAGAATTCGTATATGTCCTATTTTGTATATTTCCGTGTACTTTATTCCTAATCCAAACTAGTCTATTGTCATTAGTATTATTAAACCATTACCACAATGTATTATATGCCTGTTTTGCAAATAAATGTATTCCCAGGATGATAGTACTAAAGAGAAACCCATTCATCCACCCATCCATTCGCCCACTCATCCAACCATCCACCCACTCAACCATCCATTCACCCATTCATCAGAACTACAGCCTGGAGTACGTGCTCCTCTGCCTCCCTTAGCTGTCTCCTTCAGAGTACTTTACTGCTGAAAGTTGTGCGCTTATCAGACTTCAGAGCTTCCTCCCTGACCCAAGCTGACTCAATATAAACACAAACGAGGAACTGAGAGTAGTATTGAACAAAGTGGGAAACGGTCGCTATATTAATGGAAATGGTTCCAAGTAAAACTGTGCATCAAGGTTGAAAGCTTATGTCTTGAGCCAAAATAAATGGTGGCGGGAAAGAAAGCCATGAAATAAGTGACAGCCATGTTAGGCTGAAGACACTTTACACACTACATTACTTATCCAATACCAGCTTGGACTCAAAGCAGAACACAAACAACTAAATGTTTCAAGATAAGAGAAGCAGTTCATCTAAGATGAAGGTTAGATATAAAGGAACTTGAGGCCAAAATACTTTAAGTGTCAGACTTCATGCTAAATGCTATATATGTCAACGGTCACAATGTTGATGAGAAACCAGGGACTTTTATTCACACTAATAGATAAATGAATGACCCTTCAGAAAAACGACCCGACTGCAACTCAGTGTTTCACCAGAGAAGAGGAACGACAAATCAGCCACACAGTGTTTCACCAGAGGAGGTTGTGTCCAGATGGTGTCTTTTTCTCATTTCTGGCTACTTACATAAATACACTGAATTATTTATAGTTTGGTTGTCACACAGAGAGAATAAGTAAGAAGAGGAATTAGTCAAAGGAACCAATTAGGGCAGTTGTTTCTGTTATTGTGCTTAAGTAGCAGGCTGGTGTGTGTGTGTGTGTGTGTGTGTGTGTGTGTGTGTGTGTGTGTGTGTGTGTGTGTGTGTGTGTGTGTGTGTGTGTGTGTGTGTGTGTGTGTGTGTGTGTGTGTGTGTGTGTTTCCATTCTTAAACGGTAAGGAGCTTACCAGACCAAGACGCTAACCTGCTCACTACCTGTGCCAGGTAGGGTGTCTGAATAAAAGTCTTTACATTGACATAGACACAGTTAGGTCATACACACGCCTATCCTCAACTTGGCAGGGTGTGTGTTGCTTGATGGGAAGACTCCCTAATCCCATCTGCAATGGTCAGTACTTAACAGACCTAATGTCCCTCTAGCCCTCACTAAACAGACTTCCAAACAACGGTGCAACTTTGTTGTTGTTTACATTTAACGTAATCAAAAAAGGGGTTGTGGTTTGAGTTTATGGTTTAAGCTACAGCCTGTGATTAAGTATTTGTACGTATGGTAAGGTACTTAAAAAGATGCCCCCTAACCCCAACCTGCTCCTTAATTACCTGTCTCTGTACCATCTAACCCCTACCTGCTCTATAATGAAATAGATACGAATTCACTGTCTCATCCCTACCTGCTTCTTAATGACCTGTCTCTGCATCATCTAACCCCTACCTGCTCCTTCAATTTGTGGATCTGAATTCACTGTCTCCTACAATACCTGTCTTTTAATTCACTGCCTATCGCCTACCTGCTCCTTAAAGACATGTCTCTGTACTGTCTAACCCTTACCTGCTCCTTAATGACCCGTCTTTGTAATATCTAACCTCTGAATTCACGACAAATCGTTAGGGATTAAAGTGGCCGCTAAAGGCCTTCCAATAAAACTAACGACCCACTCTCAGTGTCTGTCTGTGTATGAGACAAACAGAATGATATTATTTACTCATCTGTTGTGGGATGATTGAAGAGGATGCTGACCCAGACATAAAAAACAAAGGCTATGGAGTAGCGTTTTGGAGTAACGTTAACGTTATATAAACTGTATCAAGATGAATTCATATCAACATGGGAAAATGACACTTCGATATTCCCAAGTTTCCTCCACAACGTTCCCCTCTTTTATTTAGCTTTGCCTGCTGCTTTTGCAGATCTACAGTTTATATCCGTGAAAGGGAGGGGATACGTTCAACACGGAGCAATAAAATGGGTCCTTCCCCATGGATTCCCAACTCAAACTGAACCAGTGATTTCTGCTGACCTTAAATGTGTATTTTGGTGTTACAACCATTGACATACAGGCAGCATTTAGAGCGGCGGGCATTGTCGAATTCCTGTCCTCCTCCTACATTTGTGGTTATCTGTGCTCACACACCGAGATTAGTCACCGATCGGGCCTATGTCCCTGCGAAACACCCTCAAAACTCATAAACTGTAATCAGGGCAACCACACACACCATCATTACAAATAAGAACATTCTAAAACAACCGATAGACCCTCAGAGTCGTTAGAATGACAACACCGTGGAACGTCGCAAAACTTTATCGCATGCAAGTTCGGGCAGAGTTTTGAAACCTCAACTTCCAAACGACTCACCCGAAGAATTATTTCTTTCCCGCAGAAGTTGTCTTTTAAGTTTCTAAATCGCCATTTATGGCCGCAGCCGCCGGTCGGGGTGTGAAATCCTCTTGCAGTTGGTTTTTGAAATGATTGAGAAGTCAAGACTATCCAGGCGTATTTTTTTTCGTGATCTGCCTTCTGGTAGCAGTGATCAGGGCGGACAGCCGAGCAGGAGTTCCTGTCCTGAACAGGAAAACTCAACAGGAAACTGATGTCAGGCTTGCGGTGCGGAACACTGCCACTAGGGACCTGCGGGATCAGATGACATCAAAGACATTCATAGTATCATTTGAGATCAGGGCTAACCCTGACTCCAAACAATTACTCTATGTTTTTACTTGCCTTCCAAGATTCCATGCGTTATGTTAATCCTTAGTTGGTATATAGAGTGAAATAAGATTATGATAGGAAGTAATATGTTTAATTCTGTGATTAAGAAATCACATTACTACTCAACCCAAACATCCTGTGTTGAATCTGAGGTGTTTTTCTGTCTGTGTTTTTGTGTAAATGTAAATGTTATAACAAACTTACTGCAAGGTATTTTACGACACCATACATACATCAGTAGCTATCAACATTAATTGTTAATGGAGCTGATGTTGTACCGTTCATCAGACTACATTCCCTACGCTCTGGCCATAAATGTATCTTCCAGTCAGGACCTTTGAGCTTTGTTGAGAAGTAGAGTGGGCACATATAACTCATTCACCAAGAGAATACACACATTTCCAAACATTAATTTCCATCCGTCTATAATCTATTGCCCTATCTCTTAGGGATTCTGTGGTTTGTTCTTCTCTACTGCGCACATTTAGCATTATTTGTACTGATTTTCCTCAAATTATTACTGAAATCCTATGATGTTAATAATATAATTAACTCGTATAAACATAGGCTGAGGTATCCAGAAAAGACAAGGGTCTACAACTCTTTTGCAACCCAAAAATGTTAAATAGTTTAAATAAAGCAAAAAATGATCACCATTATGACTCATGAGTTAGTGGAAAAAATAATTTAATATGATCATATTTCAACAATGCAATGGAAAAGCAGGTAAAACACAACACGAAATGGTATCGAAAGCTTTGCTGTTTTCAAGGGGTTACACATTACAACCAAGTCTTAAATGTTCATATAAACAGTCTCCCTCCCTGTGCCTTATTTTTTCTGTTTTGGTTAAGTTAGTCCTTCAATATGAGGTGTGGGGAGGGGCATAGTCTCTTGCTGTAAAGACGATGACATCAGAACGCGGATATCGTTGCGGTGGCATCACATCAGGGCTGTGACATCCTGACTGTGACATCCCGACTGTCACATTGCCATCACAACTGTGACATCAGAACTGTGACATCCCAAATGTTGCATCAAAACTGTGACATCACAACAGTGACTCACAAATGTCAAATTACATCACAACTGGGACTTCAGGCCTTTGACATTGCCACCAGGACTGTGACATCACAACGTGGACATCACGACTGTGACATCACAACTTGGACATCGCGACTGTGACATTGCCTTCAGGATTGTGACATCACAACTGGGACATCACGACTGATATTGCCATCTGGACCGTGTGGCATCGCAACTGTGGCAACGGAAGGGCGGTGACCTCAAGAATGGTTTATTCAGCACTGTTCGAAGCCCGCCATCAGTGACAGGGCCAGGGATTCCACTGGGAACACGGGGTCAGAGGTCAGAGGTCAGAGGTCAGGCAGATCATTCAACCGTGTCAATAGCAACATTAACTTTTTATCATTTGGAGAGACTTTCATGGAACCCAACGACACTAAGTAGGTAAATAAACATATTAAATATATAACAGTAAATATAAAGTATAATAATATCACATGCATTCAGTACTCACGGTGAGGGAAGGAACCCCGGCAGACGGCCTTGTTCAGTATGGTCACCAGGAACATGTGGCAGTTCTTAAAGTCAGACTCCATCTTGTCTATCGACTCAATCCTGAAATTCACAGTGCCATTTCACATTGTTTATCTTGGGCCTTTCTGTAATAAATACATTATTCCACAGTTTGTCATCAAAATACCATTAACTTAACTTTGAGTGGATGCCCATGTTATTCAGAAGAAATTAGGGTAAACCATGTGTTGTTGTTATTTTACCTTTAATTAGAGCCTATTGTAAATCAAATCAAATCAATAATGTTTTTTAATGAGCTCACTCACTTCCAGGCTCCGAAGCCGGCCTGCCAGCGGTCAGAGAAGATGAGGACCAGATTGAGGACCTTCATGATGGCTTCCTTCACGAAACTGACCTGAGGGAACACAGCAAAGGAGACAGTTTGTGACAGATGCATAATGCTCTACTGGTTCTTCAAGGCACTGTAAAAAAACAAAAACGTAAAAGGTGACATATTATACCACTGGATAGATGAGCAACGTTTTATACAGTCCACTGGGTAGGAGGGTAGACTGATCTATCCAGCACACATATCGGTGCCACGCCCACTTGTGATGTCAGAAGGGGCAGATCTTCAAAACGGCTTGTAACGGCTAATCACACTCACACCTGGTGGTGTCACCTTTAAAATCAAAAAATTAGTGTCTCACTTGATTTTATGGGCAGATGTGGATTGGGGTAAAATTATGTGTGGGGATGCAGATGCATAAAAGTCTTCCGAAGTTGGGGTCGCAAAGATGGTCAGACAAAATAATGGCGGCACAGGCCCAAACATTTTGGGAAACCCGCGTTGCATGACATAAAGCCGCCAGTCTCTCCGGGCGTGGGCTACCTTCTCTCTGAGCAGGCAGCGGTCGTGGATGGTGGACAGGTATCTGTAGTGGATCTTGATCAGCTGGTCCAGGTCTTTAGCCTCCTGGACCTGGTGCTGGAACTCCAGACCGGTGCTGTGCAGGATCTAGGCCACGTTCATAGGAAACACAGTTTGAATATTAAGATAATGGAGAGCATGTCGCTAGTTTATTATGGAACATAGACTAGTCGTTTTTCGTACTTGATTTACCAAAACAGAAATTTGTCTTATCTTTCGATTTATTTCGTCATAATATTTTTTTCTTTTCATTTACTAGTTTCTCTTTAAAACAGTTTTCTGTCTCTTATAAGCTGTTACATGACATCACTCTTAGCAAAAGACAATTTTACAAAAAGTTTACAAAAACGTGTGTGTACAGTAACCCATGACATTTCCTTGAACACACTTTTGTTCTATGGTCTATGATTCTTTTAATGAATAATAATGTTACCAAATAAAAATTGAGTCCAATCATCATTTCTAGTGACCTCTGAAGATAGGTCTAGAATAAAACAGAATGGCCTGGCCTGGTGCTAGCGGCCCTGGCCCTGGCCGTACCCGGGTCACTATGTAGTTGTGAAGGCTGTTGACGAAGTGCATCAGCTTGACCCGCAGCAGACACATGCGGTGGATCTGCTGGTTTATGCCCTCCTTGGCCGACGCCCCCTCCCCGGCCACGCCCCCTTCTGCTTTCTGAGTGGCTGACGTAAGATCTAGAGGAAGTAATAAGCAAATTATTGAGGATAAGAAAATAAATGCATTGTAGTCATGCATTTTGCGTCACATTTTTTTAATTTCCATTTTTCTCTCTTGTTTTGAACATACGCTGTGTATCCTTCTATGCACAATACACACTTTGTTCTCTTACTTTCTGACAAGAAGCTGCCATTTAAATAATGCAAGTCAATTATGTACATATTATGTATACATTCAGTATTTTGGGGATGATACAGCAGTTCAGATGAGGTGACAACATTTTAACCTTTTCCTGGAAGCCCTGTATCTGACTGAGTACTTGAGTGTGTAGGGTACTTCAAGCTACATGCTACTTACCGCTGAACCGGACCGTGTCCAGGCAGTACTTGGCCCATTTGATCTGCAGCAGCAGCAGGAACACCTGGTTGTAGATCCGCTGGCACTCGCTGCTGATGACGATGTCCACGGGCCAGGGGACCTTGGGGAACAGAGAAGAGGGGAGGGTGTTTATTCAGGGGCGCTGGGAGACCCGCAGGAGATGAGAACACACCCGGTGACCGGGTTACCTTGTAGCTCAGGGTGAGGACGTCCAGGTTGTGGACCGGCTGCTTCTTGCGGGCTGGTTCGCTGGTATCCAGGAAGATAGACAGCCTGGGAAAACAGGAAAGGCGTTAACTCTGGGGTTTTGGGCAACCTAGTCAATCTAGATTGAACGTGACATACACCAAATCTTGCTTATCTACATCCATCGAACGTTTAGTGTATGTCCTTAATAACAGTCTATATGTTTATGAACATTGTATACGTCTTTCAAACGGTCTGTGTTTATTATCCATGATATGTCTTTAATAACAGCCTTTGTGTTTATTAAATGTGTATACATAGTAAATAGCATACGTTAACTAACTTTGTATGTGTCTTGCATAACAGTACGTATTTCCATTAATATCTCCTGGGTGCAGTACCTGCTGCTGTCCTCTGGGTGTCGCTGCCCCACCGCCTCCTGCAGCTGAGCGTTGAGGAAGGACAGCTGCTGCCAGCTCTCCTTCTCCAGCACACGCTCGAAGATGGCCGTGTAGAAGTCGTACATGGTGTCCCCGGCCTCCAACAGGAAGTAGTTCCTCATCGCCTGGAGGTACTCCAGCAGCCTGCCAACATATCAACACTTTTAATATTGTATGGACAGCCAGCCTGATCGAGCAAAGCTTCAATGGTCAAAAGTTCCCATGAAGGGTACCTAATTAAATTGAATATAGCATAATGCAGACAAAAGTCTGAAGGTCACATTAAGGCATTCCAAACCATTCAATTTCCTATAGCAGAACATAGCAAAGCCTAGCATCATGTAGCTTAGCTTCATTAGTCAAAAGGAGACTAATGTTATAACGAAAAGATAATAACATAAAAAATATGTATTTTTTTAGCAATCCACACAATAAACCCCCATTTCCCTAAGCGCGACCGAAGACTAGCTTTAGCCCCTGCTCACTTGTAGTCCTTCTTGAGCGTGGTCATGAGGTTCCCGCAGCACTGGATGTATCTGCGCTGGATGTGGGGGTACAGGCAGGAGCGGAGAGTCAGCTCAAAGCTCTGGCACGTCACAGACTGGGAGGAGCGATCCACGATGAACTCCCCGCCGGAGAAGCGCTCGTGGAAGTCGCTCTGCTCCAAGTAAAGCCTGGGGGTGGGGAGATGGTGATTAGAACTAGGAGTCAATAATGGCTGTGTAACACCTGAGGTTCAGGGAACTGCAGCCAAACTGATGAAAGCGTGAATATAGACGTTTAATGGGGGAGCTGAATCACAGGGGTCTCACTAGTGGGTCTGGGGTCTGGATGATGGCTCAAAAGTAATCGGTGGGTCCTTTGTCGTGGTTATGTACTTGTGAGGTTGACAACCCAGTCAGTGTGTGAGTGTGTGAGTGAGTGATGAGTAACCACATTTCTCTTGTATGACGTCAATGACGGCAAAATTGCAGAGGGATCCACCCCTCTGCGTTGCCTCGCAAGATTTCCTCCTTGTTAATTAAGGGAGTGTTTTCATTCCCTTTGGGGGGCTTGGGTTAGGCGGTGTCATATATATATGGCCTGTAAAGCCCTTTGAGACTGTAACTGTGATGAAGGGCTATACAAATACAATTTAATTGAATTTAGTCTTCCTATCTAAAGACCGGTGGCTCTTCCAGTACGTTCTCCAAAACCTCTGCCGGTATCTAATCTAATGTAGTCTGATTTAAGGGCGGGAAATGGAGAGCCCCCACCGGCAGCCAATCCATGGTTACAGATCGGATAACCCCCTGTGACCGATGGCGACCGCTCACCTGGCAAAGTTGATGGCGAGCAGCGGGTCGTGGATGTCGTCGATCTGCAGGTGCTGCACCACGATGGACTGCATCTTGATCAGGCTGCGCTTAGTGGCCTGTTGCTCGGTTACCGCATCCAGGGGCGAGTCGTCCCGGCGACAGAGCCGCGACTGAACCGACTCCAAGAACAAAGTGTACAAGCTTTTCCTCTCCGCGTCTAGAACACACACGGACACACGTGCACGCACATGCAAACACAAAACACACACACAAGTTTATGGCTACAGCAAGGTGCTAGAGCCACTGCAAATTATTTTGTTCACTACCTTTTTTAAAAAGAATTTGCCAATGTTAGTGAGGATGTTAAACTAAGAAACTGATGATAAACTACTACTGATTTTACTTGCTGAAAAGTGTACATCCCTTTACAATTGTACATGGTACATGGATATGTTACCATAAAAAGGCTACTTTTAATTCCTGTCATGTGAAATAATCATGTGAAATTGTTATAATGATTATATATCAAAAATATATAATCACTTTAATGAAGACCATCTTGGAACGGATGGCCCCTAGTTTGTGAAAACCTCTAACCCTGGCATGTTCTATAAAGTTATAAAAATAAACAGATTGTATTCTCCATTATCTTTCGCTGTGAGTTCCTGCCTGCTACTAGCCTGGCTCCGCCCGCCTAAGTACTTCCGCTCAATTTTAATTTTCCTTCAGTACTAGGTCTGGGTCTGCGGTATGTTAGTGGGTTTTCTCGGTCTACATTTTCTGCGTCCAATCAGCGAACAGAGGGAGAGGCCGAGATCAATGGCGTTAAAGTCAGCTCTCGTTGACGGACATCTTCACGCACGGTGATTGGTTTGTTTATAGCCTGCGCGCAACATGATTCCCGGCCAAACGTTGGCGATTGGTTATGGCAGATCCAGAGTGGCACTGGGCAGATCCAATAGTTTTGAACTTCAACAGACACCCGCCTTCAAGTGAGTTAACGTTCCTTAATTGAGTAGGTCCAGACTCTCTGTACAAATTAAATGAAATACGAGAGTCTGGTAGGACCAGGCTAGCCTGCTACCACACTTGCGTAACAAAACTGCGCACACCATTCTTACTTTGTAAAACCCAACCGAAGAAATAAAAATCAAAGTCGCACAAGTCATGCCTCAACTCACCTCTAGAGGCGCTGTCGGCCGGCACGCTCTCCTTGCAGTCCAGGTTCTTGAGCAGCTGCATGCTCTTGCCCGCCATGATGATCTGCTTGAGGACGGGCTTGAGGAAGGAGACCATTGTGGGCTGCCGGCCCCCGGCCCCGGAGGTCTGCTCCCCGGCGGAGCTCCCGCTGCCCGCGTCATTCATCCGGTCCTCCCCCTCCACGGGCTCCGAGATGCTGTACAGCGTGTAGGTGGCGTACCAGAAGTCCCGGTGGTTCACCGGCACGTCCTTGTTCCTGGAGGGAGGGGTTAGGGTTAGGGCTCAGGGGGCAGGGCTGTATGAATATCAATTTGAGATATGTATGCATAAATGATGCTTTGATAAGATGGCAATGTATTTATTTTCTGTATTATTATTTGGGTGTTTTAGTCTTGTATAAACAAAAAATATCAATTCCTGTGACACGCACATTTCTCATATCAATTTATATCCTGAATTTCCTGTCTGGGATTATTATTTCCCTGAGGTGAAATTCCGGTTGACAGCAGAGAGATCAGTCGTGTAAACAAAGAGGTCCCAAGGCTGACCTCTGAATGATGAACTCCCGGGCGGGGTCGAACAGCTGTCCGTGAACAATCCACTCATCCACGATCTCCAGGTACGGACGAACCGTCTCCGTCCACAGAGAGAACAGCAGAGCCACCTGGACACACAGAGGGGAAACATGTTCACAATAGTCTACTCGAGTCGGTACTGCTCCCAGACGAATAGGAATAGGATTCACATAGGAAACTGTATTCAGAATAGGGATTTTAACTACTTTGTACCAATATATATATATATATATATATATATATATATATATATATATATATATATATGTACATATTTTATGTTTCTATATTTAGAAATTCAAAACAGTGTCTTTAACCACATCAGAATGGTTGCAATCAAAGCATGTTTTGCTTTCTATTCTACTCAAGATTCTAACTACCCCGGTCACGCACTAATATGCAAATATATGCAAATCAGACAGCACATTCACTTCAGAAGGGAACATATTGGGTGGGGGAGGGGAGAAGGTGGGTAACCAGGGACCCTGGAAAGGATCACAAGTGCAGGTAAAAGGTGAAAAGATTCTGGCTGCCAATTTTCAATGAGTTCAATAATAATGGTGAATTAAACTATTATACTATTATACTATTAAAGACCTACATTTGGCTTTCATCCAAAGCAACTTGAGTGAGTTCAGGTGTCACTAAAGAGCAGGCTGGAACTACAGAGAACCTAATTATGGATGACTCCAGCTTAGGTTGAGGTCATTGACATGTTAGCAAAACTATGTGAATAAATAGGGGATTATAGGGATTACAAATGTTGTGGACTGCCAGAACTCCTGAACCCTGAAGGGCTCCACACACACATCCACACGGTAAGATTAGGGGTGAACCCTAAAGCTAAACATATGTCGGGCCATAAGAGGCTGTGGATGAGCGTGTCACATGGGCCGTCCAAGTTCACACCACGGTCAGAAAGAGTTTCCCACGACGGATCATTTTTCACCCGAGACCACGGATGATGGACCAAACCACGGAGCTCTGGATGAACCCTTACGACCCCCTGACCTCATGACCCCTGACCCCCCTGAGTCTCACCGTGTGCTCCGAGGCCTCGCCCACGCTGTCGTACTCTATGATGGCCTTGTAGAGCGTGTTGAGGAGGTGGGAGGCCCGCACCACGTTGGTGGTGTCCACGGGGACCTCGGCCACGCCCGTGCAGAACACCTTGTGCAGGACGCGGATCTGCGCCAGGTGGGGGCGGAGCCGGACCAGCACGGCCGACAGAGTCACCGTCTCGTCTAGGTGGAGCAGACACACACACACACACACACACACACAGGTTCACATGTGCACACACCCACACATACACACACACACACACACACAGGTTCACATGTGCACACACCCACACATACACACACACACACACACACACACACACACACACACACACACACACACACACACACACACACACACACACACACACACACACACACACACACACACACACACATACACATAAATTGACATGTGCATGCCCCCCCCCCCCCCCCCCCCCAACACACAGACACACGCAAACAATTTAAAACAATTGAACTTTAACAATTGTTTCTTCTTACTTTTAGCCAGGGTGAAAGAAATCGACAGGCCCAGTAAGTGAGTGATTTCACGGCTGGTGGCAGAATTTAAATAATGTTTTGCTTTAGGGGAAATCTGATCGAGTTGTTTAACATTCACCACCAATATGCAAATACATGCAAAAACAGCTATCGTTAACGACAAGTCACTTCAAATTCGCCTACAGTGAATTTGTATACAAGCCCCCATGGCAAAGCTTTAGATGTTTCAGAGGAATTTGAAGACACCCCTCTTGATTCAGTCAGGTTGACCACTGTTGGTTTATACACTAAGAAAACCTTTCTATTATAAGTAGTGCATTCCTGCAGTGGCCATTCTACACAGTGTTGATTCGACAGACACTTATTTCAGCTGCTGGCCAAGTTTGTGTTTGAAAATGACGTGCTTACGGATCCCTAACACAAGCAACATGATTGGGTGAAACTCATTTTAAGCGAAAGAAGGTGAAAGCCAATCAGTGCCCATCAGCATTTAGATATTCATCAAAGGTCTGATATCAGATATTAATCTGAAGTCAGATTTTGAGACCAGACGAAAAATACTCTTTTTTTTTGTGACCTCACAACCGTTTTCAAATCGCGGGGGGGGGGGGGGGTCATCTACGAAGACCCACCTTTGCCGATGAGCTGCTTCTCTATGGTGGTGAGCTCCTCCCGGAAGCTGGAAAAATACTTGTAGAGGGCCCACACGAAGGCCTGGTAGGTCCGGAAGGGGGGCTCCCGGCACGAGGAGTGGGAGGAGGAGGAGCAGTGGGAGCCGGAGGAGGAGCTGGGCGGCGGGGGTCCGGGCTCCGAGGAGTGGCCCGTGACCTCGTCGATGAACCGCTGCAGCCTGAAGACCGCCTGGCCGTACACGGCGATGTCATCCAGCACCGAGCGGAGGCAGCTCTGCAGAGGGAGAGGACGGGCTGTCAGTGTGGTCCGTGGCGCTCTGCTTTAGGATACATCAGGTTAGGGTTCATGTATCGTGAACTGAATATATATGCATAATGTTTAAGACGTATTTATCTGACCTCTGAGCAAAAAACAAGAAAAATCTGATATTTGCCACGTCATGTGATTATTGATCAATATCCTTGATGACGCCTAGGCCAATATCATACAGATCCATATCTGATGAGACATTACATATTTTTTACACCATTCTTAACTAATCCTGACTACAGACTACAGTGGACACAAAGTAACAAGTCTAAACTGAATCAAGCATTTACTCATCCCGAAGAAGTTATCAACCGCAGATTTGTATACAGTTGTATTAAGGTAAAAAGAAAATTTTAAAAAAAGATCGCTACAAAAATGACAGATGTCCAGACTTCAGTGACCTCAAAGCTGGCTACGTGCATGCCATCATCCAAGTGGACGTATTCAAACCACACCACACAAAGGAGTATGTAGTAGCTGTTTTTACATACACAGATGTATATATATATATATATATACATCTGTGTATATATAAATTTTAATATGAAATATATATTATATTCACTTTGAAATATCGATAGTTTATAGGTCAACAATCTCCTGCGACCCATAATATGCATTATCCGGTGATAAAGCAGATCAGGAGAACCGAAATGGGGCCGCGACCCATGGGTTAGGAACAGGGCTTATAGAAGGTTCTAGAGGAGGAGGATCTCACGCTGGTCAGATGGGTCACCACTACGTCGTTCCTCACAGACACCTTCCCCTCGTGGAACTGGAATATGAAGAGCTTCTTCACCCCTGACAGCAGCCTGAACACCAAGGCAACAGATTAGACGTCAGGACACGCTACAGAGAGCAGGGTTTTTTCAATTTGAATTGACAGCCTATACTGTCAATAATATCTACCTCAACTGTCAATAATCTTAACATTATATTAAGTGCTTTTTACTTCCCCGTATTGTGATTAACTTCTGTGTTAATTGTACTCTTATTAAGAGTTATCTATTGTGTATCTATTGTGTACTTGCTGCTGTTAAACCTGAATTTCCCATCCAAAAATAAATAAAAAGAAACATCTCATCTTTTCTTACTTAAAGGGGCAGTGTTCAGTGTTCCTTCTTACCACAGCGTCTCGCGTATCACCTGCGACTCCGTCACAAAGGCCTTGTCTTCAGGAAGATACAACGGGTCAGTGTTGTACAGGTACTGGTCCCTGTTCAGGAAATGAAACAACCCAAGCGTTACCACCGAGCCAAGAACACCTGACCCCCTTGTATCAGAGCCCGTGTTCGTGGCACCGACTGCCCTGCTTTTTTCAAACAGCTTAACCTTTGTTTGCCTGTCTCTGGGTTTGGGTGGAGGTTTTACTTGTCGTTTAGAGAGTTAAGGGGTTGTCGTATAATGTGGCATGTGAAGCCCTTCGATACTGGAACTGACACTGAAAATAGGACTGGGGGCTATACAAATAAAATGGACTTGACTTGTTGCTTGGAACAAAGGTGTGTTGTTCTCTGAACTTGTATTTTCCTTCCTCTTTTTGGATTGGCATGTGGTCTAATGCAGGCAAAGCCCTTTGAGACTCAGAACTGAAGAAGTCTTTTCGCGAGTTTCCGAATCCCGGAGCTTCCAAAAAGACTGCGGAGAACTTTGAAGCACACACTAATAAAAGGATCATAATGGGATTACTCAGCCTAAGCGAACTATGGTGCGCACGTCAACTTACAGAGGGTAACTGTGATGTTAGGTGTTGTAAATTGAAGGGGACTTATGTCATGCAGGTAGCTACGGTAAGGACGAGCGACGAGCATGGGTGTCACATACCAGACGTTGAGAAGGTTGGAATGCAGATGGAGGCTGTGGGGGAACCGGGAAGCGTGAGTAACCCAATACGGGGTCACCACATGCTGCTCCAGCCAGGCCCTGGCATCCGGCTCTCCAACTGAGATACAGTAAGACAAGCAACACTTGGTTCAGAAGGAATTTAGATTAACATGTATCAATGTTCAATGTTCTGAAATGGGATAGTTTCAACAGACTATCTACTGTGGCCAAATCTAATCATCTATGCATGTTCTATAGTTTTATTTAGTCTGTCTATTTTATATATTCAGGGTACTCACTGAAAACCAACACAGACACACACGTCCACGCTCACACACACTCTCTCACGCACACGCACACGCACACACACACACACACACACACACACACACACACACACCTGTCCATGTGAGGGCGAGTGCCGGGTTAGTGTTGTCCTGGTCCTCCTGGGGCGTTCGGTCTACCTGAATACCCGAATCCCCTCTGCTGATTGGCTGCTGGGGGTCCTCTTCATCGCTCTCCTCCTCTGACCACTCCTGTGACATAGAATAAAATAAAGTACAATAAGTACAATAGAGTAGAAAGAGAAAAGAGTAGTAGAGCATAGGGCACAGTAGAATAAAGAATAAAAAATAAAAAACACAGTAGAGTAGAATAGAATCAATTGTATAGAATAGAATAGTGTACGATATAATAGAGATGTTTAACTGTGATCTAATACCAGAACTACCTTTCTTTATGAGTGTAGAATATTCTTCTTTTATGTAAGATTACTACTACTTTATTATGAGCTATATGCTATGGTAATGCTAATAATAACTGTAGTTATATCTTATAACAGTTGTAGTTACTTGTTCATTAATGATTCATTACTTATTACCAAAACAGCTATTTGTAATTATTCTGTTGTCGCATTCGTTACTTATTAATTAATGGCTCTTTAGACATTACAACCACACAGAGCTCACTTCACACTAAAGGACTCTGTGTCTCCAGCTGACTCTGAAGCAGTGATACAGAGGGGGTACTGACCGGGGTGTCAGGGTACGGCCCACACTCCAGGTCTTCATCCTCGATCAGGTACTTTGCCCAATCAAAAGTATCCTTCACTTCTACAACGACCACAAGAATAAAAAACATTAGTAAGCTTCAGGGTTGGTCAACATGCAGAATATGAATCATTAAAGTTGTATTAAGTACGATTGAGCCCCTCCAAGTGAGAAGGCAGGAGACTTTCAGAATCAAAAAACTCAATATCAATATGTCCACCCGAACTGGCTTTTCAACCATGTGACATGACCTAGCAAAGCTGGGCTGGCTGGATGGCGAGAATGGTAGGGGGCTTTGAGAGTGTCGATAGTTTGATTCTTGTAAACAAAGAGAGAGATACAGGCTGGTCAGCCATTTTTATTTGATGAATATATCATTTATAGAATGTGATTTATTGATAGCATTATTAAAACTAATATGATCAGTGAGCAGTATTTACAGATATCTCCAGGTGTGTTAAACCACGAGCTAATTCAAATGTTACAATGTCTTCAATTTCATATGAGGATAAAAAAAATCCATTCCAATCTGTAAATCATAAATAATATATATTACATATTGCCCGGGACATCACGATAAACGCCATTAAGTATTATACAAAAGCATGTATAACGTAAATGTAATAATTTGATAAAAGTAGTGGACATACCTGCTTCTTTGAGCCGGGGTCTCTCTACATACTCTGTGTTTGTGGGGGGCCCCGCAAGCAGAAGCATCATGGACAGTATGCTGTAATGAGCATCTGTCTGCAAACAAATATATACATGTTAACATAAACAACATATAAACATAACGCAGAGGAAGCCATCACCGGCACTTGTTTTCCTGCAGAGCATAATAATACCTTAGTGCCGTCCACGTTCATCAAGGGCGAGTTCAGGAACTCATCGGTGAGGCGAGCCCATGATTCAGCTTTAGTTACGTCCGAGTGGATCATCAGCTTCTCGTATATCCTAAAAAACAAGAAAAAACAACACTATTTAGGCCTTCTATGTAGCCCACGATTTTATCCAAAGAGACTTAGTGGCTTTGGTTTTCAATAATAAGGCGGTATGGGGTTTTAGGTATCTTAATCAAAGATGTCTACAATACAGGTAGACTGCGAAATTGAGTTTGAACCAAGAACCTGTCAGCTTCAACAACATAATAACCATACTATCCTCCCCCGACCCATCGTTCAATGCAATAGAACAAATCACTGACCCATTGATGCTGCGGGTGACTTTATGGCTGTCGACGTCCAGGTAATTGTGGAACCTGACAGATGAATGACAGACATGTGAGTTAGTTACGTCAACAACGTGGACCATCATAACTGAAGGACTACAATCCAGATCGTGTTAGCGACTCACTTGAAATTGGACCATGCGAACTTTAATGCCAATTGGAAGTTCTGGTCATTCTCGTCCTCGATCCCGCTGGCCCATCTGACCAGGGTCTTGGTTTCTCTCTCGGTATCCTTCTCGAACTTGGTCCAGTGAGCCATGATGGAGAATGCTCTAGAGGACTGCAAACTAAAAACAGGCTGATACCTGACTTGGTCACTGGCTTGGTGGCACAGACTGCATGATATCACATCATAGTGTGCATCTTTACTAGATAGAATATACAATTGCTTGATTTGAATGCCTCCAATGTCTCTTACTAAAAAACATAACAACCGCGCAGTGCGCCTCACTAGTAAACTTCCTGTGATACAGTGCGCATGCGCAAATCCAAGAGGTCAGTCAAAGCAATAGCTTTTCATTTTTCAACATCAAAATAATTCCAGCGTAATACGGCAAATATTGGAAATAATGTATCTTCGTTATTCCGCATGTCAATGTTTAAAATGTAGACGGGATCTTGTTTAGTACATAAAACGCATTCCCCCATGATGCAGCGCGGGTATCTGTAGTCCGAGCAAGAGTGATCTGGTCCGAGCAAATGGAAAGGGGGCGTGGTAAGGCTGCTCTCCCCCCTCCCTCTCGCTCTCTCTTTCTCACACGCTCTCCCTCTATGTCTCTCACCCGTCGCGCCTTTCTCTCTGAATTTTCTCTCACTCAACCGCAGAAGTTTTGTGACAGAGTTCACACCACAGAGCGGCCGGGGAAAATCTCACGAGCAGCAACAAGACCGCTCGGGGAAATGAAGAGGAGGCTACAGAAGAAATACTTGATTTTAATCCTCGGTTACTCGGGCTTACTACTGCTGGTTCCCTATATCTTTGACTACGGCGGCAAGCCCACACTTGTAAAAAATGGACAACAACAGCCCAAATGCCCCGACCTGGAGAGCACCATGGCTCTGTGGAATAACGGCGAGCGGTCCAACAGCACCGCAGACACGGCGTACGAGTACGCCGCCAACCGGAGCGGCAGGGCTCGGACCAACATTTACCTGCACGCCACCTGGAGAACAGGCTCCTCGTTCCTAGGTGAGCTCTTCAACCAGCATCCCGACGTCTTCTACCTGTACGAGCCCATGTGGCACATCTGGCAGGCGCTGTACCCGGGGGACGCGGGCAGCCTGCAGGGAGCCGTGCGGGACATGATGAACGCGCTTTACCGCTGCGACTTCTCCGTGTTCAAACTTTACGCAGGCTCGCAGAACATCAGCACGGCGTTCATCTTCGGATGGAAGACGAACAAGGTGATTTGCTCGGAGCCGCTGTGCAGCGCAAACAAACGCGACGCCATCGGCATGGTGAAGGAGGACCAGTGCGGGAAGTGTCCGAAGAGGGACATGCGAGACCTGGAGAGGGAGTGCAAGAAGTACCCGGTGATGGTCATCAAAGGAGTGCGCGTGTTGGACGTCAGTGTGCTGGTACCTCTGATGAGGGACCCCTCGATTAACCTCAAGGTCCTCCAGCTCTTCAGGGACCCCCGAGCGGTCCATAACTCTCGCCTCAAGTCCAAGCAGGCCCTGGTTAAGGAGAGTATCCAGGTGCTGAGGAGCAAGAAGCAGGCGGACAAATTCAAGCGGCTACTGGTGCCCAACAACCGGGTCAACCGGGCGGAGAACTATGTGTCAAGCGCCATGGAGCTGATCTGCGACAATTGGCTCAGTGACCTAGTGTTGGAGACGAACGCGCCTCCGTGGATCAAAAGGAACTATATCCGTGTACGCTACGAAGACCTGGTACTTCACCCCATGCAGGAGCTTCAGAGGCTCTTCAAGTTTTCCAACTTGTCCACTTTCTCCGCGCTGGACGAGTTCGTGTTGAACATGACACACGGGCAAGGCTACTCCTCGGATAAGCCCTTCCTCATCTCGGCAAGAGATGCCAAAGAGGCCATCTACGCATGGAGAGAGCGCCTGAACGTTCAGCAGATCCAACAGGTGGAGGCCTACTGCAGCGAGGTGATGAAGCAGCTGGGTTACCCCAAGAACAGCGTGGATAAGACGTAGTGGTGCGGACTTGTCGAGATGGATGTAAGGATAAAGGTACGGTAGGCCTACATGCCATTTACACATATGTTGACAAACTGTCACAGTTCCTTGAAATACAAACAGAATGACTTAGAAGTTGGTTTGGGCTTAGCTTCTAAAGAAATCCAGAAATGGTGTCAGTTGTGTTGTCATTGGCCTTTTATGTATTTTTTTTTAATGTTATTTACATGATATGCAAATAACCCTCTGAATATCGATCAACTGATAATATTAATACTTTACAGCACTGAAGGGCTGGACATAGGCCCACATTCAAAGGAAATTCTTCATAGTAAATCCCAACCAAAATTCCCTGGGTTATTAATAATTCATTTTTGCTTGAGCGGAGATCCTGCCTGTCTTGTTGGTGAGCTGAACTTTGTACTTTTCTCTTTGAATCACCCCATAATCCATTTATACATCTGTAGATCTTTCACTCTCTCAATTTATGAATCCTACATTAATATTTATCAAAATATTAAGTAGCCTGTTTAGTTCATCGTAATAAAACGGTTCTAGGCTGCTCCAGTTACAAGGACTGTCCTTACAGTTGAGGAAGTAAAACTGAATATGAAGGGCATATCAGCAGCACCAATCAGACACAATGACACGTCTGTAAGTAGCCCTCTGGTGGGCAGATCCTCACAACAAAGTAGCTGATTTAAGTGGCCAATAAAGAGCCTATTGTTTCCACATGGCCTGTGTTGGGGGCCACTCACGGAGCGCGTAGGGGATGGCCAGTGTGGCAGCGTGGCGCCTCCAGAAAGCTCTGCAGGGAGAGAAGGCCCTCATTGTGTTCAGTGCCCCGGTAAGGGCCCGTCTTGCTGGGTTCTTGTCAGCGCTCGGACCCCGCAATCTGAGCCTTCAAATGCCTGCTGGCCCCAGACTCCCCCCCTGGTAACACACACTATGTGGGGGGCCCCTGTAACACACACTGGGTTGGGGCCCCTGTATCACACACTGGATGAGGCCCCCATTACACACTGGATGGCGGGCCCTGTAACACACACTGTGTGGGGGCTGGTGGTAAGACCTTGACCTTTGGACACCAAGCCGGAAAGTTCAGAGAACCCAGAACAGTCTACTTGTAGTCCAGCTTGAGTCTGCAAGGTGCACCAGCCTGCTCCTTAAAATGCTCACGGTAAGCTAGGCTTCAGCTCGTGGAAATGAATGTTAATCTCTCTGTTAAGCACCCTGCATCTCTGTTGCAGGGGCCATCAGGTAAAACAAGTGAGGGCTGTCGACTGAAGGCTCTACAACGGAGGAGGGGGGTCACCCATTGGCCCAACACCAGCCGGCCAATCGAGCCTGGAGGACGCTGAAAACACCCAGGAGGAGGAGGAGATGTGGAGCAGTAGAACTGACCACACTGTTCATTCACCACCACGGCCCTGGAGCCGGGCTCTCTGTGGGGGCGGAGGTACACAGGAGCCCTGGCCTCTCTCAAATGGACCTCCTCGGGGCTCCTGAACCGCTCGCCAGAGCTATCCCTCTTCAGGGCCCCTGCCCGGACGGACCAGACGTGATCCAGAGGGGCCTCTGACAGGGACTGCCGACACAAGCGTAGCCTAGCTAATGTACCGGCGTGTCCATCACGGGGCCTCCTGACTCACGAGCAACCCCGAGACGGAAACCCTAGGGGGCTGACTAACAGTGTGGGATCAGAGGAGAGGGGGAGACAGGGGAGGAGGGAGGAGCGGGGGAGAGAGTGGGCTGGGGGGCATAAGGCAGGAGTGGAGGAGGAGGGGGAGAGGAGGAGTGAGAGAGGAGGAGAGGGCAGTGTCCACTTTTACTGCCTCGTTTTTGGTTCTCCAAACACGATTCAGAAAACGATCGCTTCACTCCCAGTTCCCAACCTGAACCATAGTGGCCTCACCCAAACAGACTTAGTCCGGGGGGGGGGGGGGGCTACATCTGTTGGATGTCAGACTACAGCTGATGGATGCAAGGACCAAGAGCACTGAACAATTGACACCTTTGCAGTGTGAGGACCACTTTAGTCTTACATGGGGTTGTTCCTGTTTGAACTACAATTCTTGGACTCTAGAATATGCTATTCTTATGTATTTATTCTATATTTATTCTACATTATATTTGAACACATCATTGCGAGAGATGCGAATTGCATTGGAATGTCGAGAATAGTGTT
Source organism: Gadus chalcogrammus (assembly GCF_026213295.1). NCBI lineage: Eukaryota > Metazoa > Chordata > Actinopteri > Gadiformes > Gadidae > Gadus > Gadus chalcogrammus. Next base: position 5,284,894 of record NC_079423.1, on the reverse strand, counting down.
TGAATAAAGTTACGATACAAGACCGTTAGAGACCCCCCCCGGCTCCCCCCCCCCCCCGGCTCCCCCATAGTTCCAACACTGGGAGAGGGACTGCGAGGGAGAGGTGAGGGGTGTAGAGGGGAGGGGAGGGGAGGGGGGAGGAGTGGAGAGTAGTGGAGTGGAGAGGGACAGAGAAGAGTTGAGAGGGGAGGGTTAGTGGAGAGGAGGAGAGAGGAGTGGAGATGGCTGGGAAGGAGACGAGGGGGAAGGAGACGAGGGGATTGCGTAGAAGAGGCTGAGGGAGAGAGGGCAAGGAGAGGAGATTGGGGCTGGGGCCTGAACAGGAAACTGCTTCTCCAGGTCCTGAGGAATGCGGCAGGGTGGTGCGGAGGTTAAGTGGAACCAAACTGACCAAACATCTCACATTCACGTGAAGCCCACTCACACCATGAGGAGGAGGGCCCCTCCACTCTCTGCATACTAGTGCAGGTTTTGGCAGGAAGACGTGGAATCTAGAGGGTATAAAAGCACCATTCTGTTATAAACTGTATCACTGTGTTGTATTTGTGGTACGACTGTGTTTTGCCATTCAAGAGATTCAGGAGGTTGGCAGCGCTTACACATTGAAGAAGAAGAAATACACAAACACGCCACTGTCTGAGCAAACCTCCCGCCAAAAGTAACAAAAAATGAAAAAGGCCTGACAGTAAGGACAGGAAGGGAACACACATGAGGCACAGCAAGGTTATAATGGAAATTGTTTTAATGGGCATAACATGCAAAACATTGCAGGTAAATCTTGGCAGCCAGCAGCACATTATTTACACGTAGCTACATCTCATGTTTCCATCCACATACAGCATTTACCGAGAGCTAACAAGGACTTCACACCTATAGCGCTGGCCTCCTGAAGAAGGTTGATTTCACACACAAAAGGTTATTATTTTCAAACGCCACAGACGTCCTCTCAACGTTTGTGAGGTAAAGTGCCAAACGCCACTATAATCTAAACATGTCAACGTCAATAAAGTGCTCCTGTATCTTAAACAAGGACAACGACTCACGCCTCGATGTTGTGGGCGTATCATACATGTTTTCTCTGATACTTTTTTGTCTTATTGTTATTTTCTAAAACACACTGGCCGATTCAACACGCATAGTGGAAAAATAGTACGCCTCCAAATAATACAGGTTTCCTTTTTCGGTTTCTCCGATTCTCAAAATAGAAACTGTAATACTTCATGTTTTTTAACAGGTGGCCATAATGGCACTAACTTTCTTGCATGAGCATCATCAGAGGCAAAAAGATGGTAACTGGTGGGGTATATATCAAATAATCCAAGCCTTATAACGGCTTGTCTACACGAAAGGCTAAATACAGGCGTATGCTTACAGCGAGCCGCAGGCTACAATTCTAAAAGTACTGAATCCGACTTCTAGAAGCTTCTGTGACCACTTGTTCCCTACCCGTGGTGAGTGTGTGTACAAGTCTCTGGTCTGTACAGCTGTGGAATGCATCACTTCGCCCCCCAGTGGGTAGTTAGTTATAAAACGTGGAGTACTCCCCTTTCACACATGCTAAATGAACTAAAAACAACATGCTGTGCATTTTGTCAACGAAGGAAGTGGTTGGTTACCCTCTTTTTGTTCTTTAGGCTACTTTAAGACATACATACAAGTATGTCCGACGGATAAGAGATGTGAAGTAGGCTACTGTGGGATTGCTCTTGAATCACAACCAAACACATGCTGAAATCCCAGCAGGCCAAGGTTTCTTGTGACATACCGAGCAGTGGCAGCTTTAAACTATCCTGCAAATTTATAGCGAGAATAAGCAATACCACTCGTATTTAATATGATCTCCTCTTAAAGGAATTTTTAAGTGCTTCACAAAAACAATGAGAATATAAGTTGGGCAGTTTCCCCCCCATTACTTCTGTATAAGCTAATGGTTAGAGAAATGTACCGGCTTGCTGGAAATAATGTCTGTGAGGAATGTCTTACTGGAATAGAGTAAATGTATAGGGTGTGTTTAGACAGAGAATCTGATCCTAACATTGGAAATCATAGTCTACTGTTATGACTAATAACTCATCTTCTGCATGAAGAAACGCCTTAATAATACTCCTTTGGTTATAAGTTGTTGTTCCATATTCCTATAACCATAGTTTATGTTAGTAAAATGGCATGTTCAGGGTATGAAATCATAGCCTGTAGGCCTACCATCTGGTGCTATTGAACGCTTGCCTTGATGTCAGTCTCAAAACCATTGCTTCTGTTGAAAGAAAATATGAAAATGATAATAAGAAATTCAGTTAAAAAAAATGTTTGGATGGAGACAATTTTCTGTGGTAGAATGTCCAAAATAACAAGAAAGAACTTTGCAGCATTCATTCATGAGAAATCCTCCATTTGTCTATATATTTTCACGGTGAAAGGCTTTCGCATAAACACAGAGTTGTGTGTCTGTCCACCATGTTATTAAGTCATTCATGCCCTGGGGCAAATACTTCTATAAATGTAGGTTATAGTAATTCATATTTATTTATATATCCATCCTTTTTTTTCTGTACAAAACCATTTCAGTTGATATTTCTGCTGAAAGGGACCAAAACCACACCAGTCAATTTAAATGAATTGAAACCCTAACAGATGTACTGAAACGGTTTTAAATTATTTGCTTTCTTTTGGGTGTTTTTTTTCTTGCAGTATCCTCTAAAATTAATGGTTTCGTACATATAAGGGGATATGATACAATTCTCAACCAGAGAGAATAGATGCACACTTTAGATTTAACAAGGCTCTTTATATCGAGGTTTCAGCATTCGTCAGCAAAGCCATTTCTGGCTTAAAGGATGACCTGTTTACCAGTCTGAGTTTTAGGTCATTCAGGGAGAATGGTGAATGCTACTGTACAAAGTTATGATATCAGCATTTTCATTCGATTTTTTTTTTTTTCATTTTTGGATTTGGATCCCTTGCTGTTTAACAGTGGTACTATCACATTCATTTCATAAAATGATGCCCGATCTTAGTTTTGATAACTTTGCATTTATATACATTGATCAGAATAAATACCACTCTTTAGTATGTCAGGTATCAAAAAACCTCTTACAAAATAATAAAGTCAGTGGCTGGGGGATTTTTGTTCAAATCGGTAAATCAGTGAAACCAAAAGGGGGGGGATCAAACCACAAGATTCATTCCGAAAAAAAGATAAAAACATTGAATCAAAGCATAAGGACAAAGACTGCATAGTGTTTATGAAAAGCTATCGCCTATGGCAACAAGAGAAGCATTAAAAGACGATTGTACCGTGAGCGAAGAGAAAGAAGAGCATTGTATTAGCATGCCAGCGCGCCTTAGCCCAGCTAATTTCATCCAGCAGAGCATTGTGACGCTAACTAGCGTGCCAGACTTTATCCTGCTCCCTCCTTGGCCCCAGTATTCTACCACTGCTGTCCGGACGGAGGGCTTACAGATAGTTTCATATATACACGCTTGGTCTCTGAGGCATTCTCACAAGGCAATTTGCTACAAAATGAGAATTACGTAACTTCTCGATTGAGAAGACCAGCGTGTGTGTAGATTCACAACATGATTCCCATGCTGTTTGAACGTTTGTGTGTTTAGATTCAGAACACCGAGATAGCAGATCTGGATGCAACCAGCGGTCATGAATGGTTTCTCCAGCTCTGGCACATGACAAAGGATGGGAAGAGGCGGTGTCTTCTTTTCACATTTAAAACTCGTATCGAAACAGACAAAAGAATATGAAAGTGCAGAGATGTATTCTCTCTTGAAAGTAGATTGTTCCTCAATAACTGCAATGTGCATTTTCACACCCTTTTTACGCAAGAATGTGCAAAAAATAAATAAAAGAAGAACCAGCTAAATGAAATCACAGTATAACAGCAGAGTGTTTGTGTTCCGGTCTTCCGTTTCCAAGGGAACGACTAAAACTTCCCATTAAAGTTCTGCTCCGGATTCCCCGGGCTTGGGTCCCTTGACCAACACGTCCCAGATCCCAGTCGACAACACAATCCGATCACTTCATTCGATCGATTATTTGAATCGCTTTATGGATTTGATGCTTTCCTTTTGATCACATCTCTTCATCCGTTCAGATGATCTCATCCGAACTTTCAATTTAACAGAATCCTCCACGTAATCGGATACTTTGTTATCCGATATCCTTCTCTTTTCTGCACGTCCAGACCTTTTTTTTCAAGGGTTTCAAGGGCTTCGCCAGGTTGCAGTCAAGCATGGAGGTGGACATGGGTGGGGTCAGGGTGGGGTTGTGTGTGCGTTCAAAGTGGAGCAGGGAGGTAGGGCAGGGGTCAGAGGTCGACAGGCAGGAGGCGGGGGGGATGGGGGGAGGGGGGTCAGATGGGGTCCTCGATGGGGAAGACGAGACGCGTGCCGTGGCTCAGCAGGTCCTGCTCCCGGGAGTCCAGCTCCCGCTCCAGCGCCTCCTCCGACGTGCTGCCGCTGCGCTTCCCATTGGTGCTCCAGCTGGAAGCCCCGCCCCCTCCCACCCCCGAGGCCCCGCCCCCCGACGCCCCGTTGAGCGCGGTGACGGCCGTGTCGCCGTAGGACAGGCTGAGGTCTCCGTCCGTCAGGATCACGTCAGAGTCGTTGGACCTCAGCTGCTCGTGGTCCTAGAAAAACAGAGGCACCAAAGCACAAAGGATTATGGGTAATGAGACGCATGTGAAAAAGGGCACCTATTTTACCCCCTGGGTGTGATGTTGTGATTGATAGACCAACCACACAGCCTTCCAGCTGGGAAAGCCTCCGAGGTAGTTTGGTAGGCTGGTCTATCCATCAATAATTTGTGGTGTCGCCAACGAGAAAGCTTTAGAATGGATTGTAATGGCTAATCAACATCTCACATGTTGGTCACAAAGGAGCCCTTTAAAATGCCTACGCCAAGATGCGTCGTTAACACAATTGCAATTGCAAAACAAATAAACCCACAAGCAAGCAAACAAGGAACATAGAGGGCCACTGTAAGGAATACAAAAGAGAGCGTGTCTCGGTGTCCCCATGATATGACCACCACGCTTTAACTATAACAGCATGGGACACACAAAAGTGCGTTACTAATGTTATTTCTAAAGAGAACACACACATAACCCATGATGCCGAAATGGTTTCAGGGGGGAAAGAAAACAATAAAATTCATTAAAACAAAATGAATCCGTTTCAGATCATTACACTTACATGCAGTCATTTAGCAGCTGATGCTTTTATTCAAAGCGACTTACAAATGAGGCTGAGAACAATCAAAGCATATCTAAAGGCGCTGCAAAAATGTACAAAGCCGTACAACAGTGTACAGGCGAGTAAAGGAATCATAGAGGCAAGGGTAGTCATTTGTTTGAATGTTTTTAAAATCAGGGCAATGAACCAGAGCTCTGGAGCAGGTTAAAGTTTGAAGGAGTGTGGATGAGTTCACTTTGAACCAGACCTCTGGAGAAGGTTAGAGTCTGAAGGAGTGGATTCTCTAAAGCAGGTTAAGCTCTATATCCATGACAAGCTCCAAGAGCTCAGGATGTGTGTTGCAATTCATTCCCTATGTGACGAGAATCATAGGTCAAAGGTATCCATTTATGAGTCGCCCGGAGTATAATATTTTCAGACTAGACTCTTGACCTTTCAGTGATTTTCGGGGCCAACCAATCATATTCCAGCCCCTTCGGGTCCATGAAATCAAAGCACGCATGCATCCATACAAACATACAAACATACGTGTGCCAGACACGTACTCTACTGCCAGACAGCAATAGAAAACCAAAAAAACAAGGAAGGAAAACGAATAGCTTGCATTTCAGCATATCCTGCCCTATTTATCTTGCGATTGCGTCAGGGTCCCTCTAGCATACTGCCAACAGTGCAATTCAGCCCAGCTTAGACATGCTGGAGTGCAGGCCCACGCTCTTCATCGCCATGGGGCGAAAGAGTTGGAAGGAACGTGCGTGACTTCACTCCTATGAATCAGAGCTCTAGCTCAGTCATGTGGGGTTGGGCGGGCACCGATGGAGAGAGGAATGAACAGAAGATGGTGAGGGAGCCTAACTGGGGTTGAGGGCTGGGCCAGGGGCTGGGGTTGAGGGCTGGGCCAGGGGCTGGTTAGGGGGGCTGGGCCAGGGGCTGGTTAGGGGGGCTGGGCCAGAAGCTGGCGTGGAGAGGGGCTGAGTAAGGAGATGGCGAGGTGGGCTGGGTCAGGAGATGGTGTTGAGTGCTCAGTCAGGAGATGGGGAGGAGGGCTGGGCCCTAGCAGGGATTATGCTGCCAGACAGATCTCTGAGGGTAATCCAGATTACGCAACACATCCGCTGTGAAACCCTTTCACATCAACGCTGAACGGGAGAGCCTCCTTGTTTTAATGTTGATTAAAAATATCCAGGGTTCACTTTAACGAAATAAGAGTGTCATTATGTGCTTCACCGCATTCATGGATTTTTGCTGGTAGTGCACTTGGTATAACATTACATTACTTTAAACACTTTATTGTAGTTCTTGTCGTTATTATGACCTATTTTCAGTTAATGTTGTTGTTCAAGACAACCTTAACCATGTTATCTATAGGCTCAACATTGCATCGTTTCTGTGTTAACAGAAGATAACAACGATTGCTGTGGACACACATCCTGCACCATTTCAATTTTTGGCGTAATACTTCTTAAGGAACAATTCAATCATAAAAAATAAAAAAGAGCAGACTCTCAAGTGAACCCAATGTTCGGCCACAATGAAGCGCTCCCATCGCTCGGTTCTAGTGGGCTTTGTTGGTGATGAAACCATGAGAACAGCGGAACGGAGCGGGACCCAGTCGCCCCTCCCCACGTGACCGTGGCTCCTCTTCTGGGAAAAAAAGGAGGGTGTCAAAGGGACCCCCAGTGTGACCGCTCGGTGAAAGACTGTTCTCTCTCTCTGGCGATGGAGGAGGGTGTGCCAGCAGCCACTGTCTCCAAGCTCAGCGCTAAAACATGTGCCCTGGGAAGAAAAGAGCTTTTGTCTTAAGTTTCTATATTCAGATCTCTCTCTCTCTCTCTCTCTCTCTCTCTCTCTCTCTCTCTCTCTCTCTCTCTCTCTCTCTCTCTCTCTCTCTCTCTCTCTCTCTCTCTCTCTCTCTCTCTCTCTCTCTCTCTCTCTCTCTCTCTCTATTCATGAAAGCGATGCAAGTAAACGCTAACAGCTGAACACTATACTCTTAAAAAGCTATTTGAGACGTACAGAAATGTGGGGACAAAGATTTGTTCTATAAAAGCTTACAATGAAACAGTGCTGAATAAAAGCTGGATGAAACAGAACCAGGCGACCCTAGGTTCTACTGCATTTGTGTCCCACAACATTCTCAATCAGCCTATACGAGTTCAAAACACAATTGATACTCAACACAACCCCAATGTGAAATTAAAATAGGAACTAGGAAAAGTCGACTCGGATTCTATTCAATGCCTTTTATGCATAAGAAGTGAAGAGGGCTGAATGAGAGATCATTGTCTGAGAAGAAAGTCACTCTTTCAGTAAAGTAGCAAACAGAAACCCATTCTATTGCCTGTTAACACCCGGACATCTCTGTTGGACTCTGTTGAACATCAAATTGACAGGATGTGAGTGGTTGTGCAATTTTGCATGCACACAGGGTTTGACAGGGTTTTGATCAGTGTGGGTGTAGGTGTTGGTGTAGGGTTGTGCGTGCGTGCGTGCGTGCGTGCGTGCGTGTGTGCGTGCGTGCGTGTGTGTACCTGGTAGGCCTGTGGGCTGGTGAGGCAGCGGGCCAGGGGTCCACAGCAGGGGGGCAGGGTGGTGGTGAGGGGGGGCCCGCTGTGGGTCAGGATGGGCTTGAGATAGCTGGGCCATCGTCAAGGAAACCGGGGTGTCCAAATGGAAGGGTCATAAAACCATGGAGTCGTCATAAAACCATGACGACTCATACCATAACCTAGCCATAGCCTAACCGCAACCAACTCACAATGACTACCACTATAACAACCTAACTAACCAAACCAGGTTAACCAAACCATAACCAACCCACTATGACTACAAATAGAACAACCTCACTGACCAAACCATGACCAAAACATAACTAAACCATGATGACCAAAAGTGTAACAACCTAATCTCTAGTGCACAATAACACACATCATACTAAGGAAATGTATTGACCAGCCAAAAACAAAGTATTGATTAAATGGGTGATTGACAGTAAGGTGTAAAGGCGCAGGCGTCCATTCTTCCAAATCGCCCTCTCTCGCATTGACCTCCTCTCTTTAATCTAAAAGGTGTGACGTGGTCAGCTAGTCAACACTTGTAGGGGCAGGGTTAACAGATAAATATTATCACATGCCTCCACATTCTGCATCTCTACCTTTTTATTAGCACTACCACTGCTTGGGTCAAGTGCAAAACCACACCACGCAAAAGACAGTTACCTGTGAAGCTTTGCATTTGCATAAACTGGTTTCCAGTTTAGTAGGTCAACTGATTTCTTCAGTTCACAGTGAGTATAATGTAACTATGCTCTTTTATCTCAACTATACTGTAACTTTAGTAAAGTTAGATTCTATTGCTATATTCCATAACTATGGTATACTGTAACTTTGTTCACCAGCGTCATGCAGGAGTTGCTATAACAACAGTCCCTAGGGTCCTCCAACACAACAAGCAGCTTCTCAGGGAGCCGGAGGCTCTCTGTGTGTGTGTGTGTGTGTGTGTGTGTGTGTGTGTGTGTGTGTGTGTGTGTGTGTGTGTGTGTGTGTGTGTGTGTGTGTGTGTGTGTGTGTGTGTGTGTGTGTGTGTGTGTGTGTGTGTTATACTTTTCTATAATCAGCTTTAATCAGCTAATCCCAATGGACTCAACACCCAACGATTATTTGAGGTTATTTTTAATATGAATGAGTGGAGACAGTTGTCGTCATTCACTCTGTACACCATGCGGGTTTAATGTTAGGAGCCATCAATTTTAGCATCATCTACCTATCCCTCGATATATCCCTCTATCCATCTATGTATCAATAAATACACACTTATGAAACATACACCACGGTAATATTCAGTAACAATAACAACCACAATAGATGGCTAGCTGAACATGCATGATTATAGTAAAGGAAAGAAATAACGAGTCCTTTTTTCTACGGGATTGAAAAGCCGGTGTGAGGAAGGATACTTGTGGTCGAAGGAGTACCACAGCCGGAAGAGCCAAGCACTTTCCTGCCTGGTCTTGCTGCGGCCCTCGGCCTGTGCTCCCTCCTGGGGAACAACAAGACAGAAAACACATTGTTAGATAGCTCCACTTCAAGAGAGGGATGGTCCACTCATCCAGCTTCAATAGAGAGGCTTTCAGATACCTCAGCCTCAATAGAACATGAAAATAGACGGAGATACTGTTAAGTATGTCTGCTTTACGATAGAGATTAAATACAGAGCCATTCTCTTAGATTACTTTAGCTTCAAGAGAAGATAAAGAGCGACAATGAGAACAAAGCGACATAGTTTAATACATCAGCTAAACAGAGAAATATTGACATTCCTTAGCAAAAAAGATAACAGCAATTCTTGTCATATTTGTCTTTCTTCTCTTTACATCCCAACCTTAATTAATAAATCAAACGCAGATAAAAACCTTTACTTTACCTCTGATAAAAGAGAGATAAGTATCTGGTATGTGACAGGTAATAAGTCGATGAGCAAGTCATATGTTTTTTGGTGAGTAGCTTTGGAAAGGCCTGAAGGGAGGGATGGGATTTTGTCGGTTTTATGTGTTCAAAATCTAGTTTAGTCTTGCAAGTTTCTCCACTATGCCAACCCTAGCTTTAAATATATCTGCTGTAAGAGAGAGGTGGTCAAATATCTCAGCAAATATCTCCATCTCAAAGACCACATGAAAACATGCAGAACAAGATGAGGTAGAATCCTATATCAGCTACAGAGAATATGAAATCGTCAAATATCTCTTTGAAGACAACATAAATATACAGGGAGAATGTTGACATGACATGAAATACTGTTAGATATGTCAGATTAAATGAGGACATACGTCTACTCTTAAAGGCAAAATAAAAGTTTGCACACTGAAAGAGGTTAGCAAACATCTCAGCTTCATGGTCAAATGTGGTCATAGATCTCTTTTTCCAGACACAACACAACATTCAGACACAATCTGGCATCCACAATGTGCCGGGACTCTATAGTGTGACACGGTTGAAGGTCAAACAGGAAACCAGGACAGGGGAAGACATCAAACGTAAAGCGGATGGGATTTAGCCTGCGTAATGATCGGGGAAGCCTAACCCTAACCCTAACCCTAACCCTAACCCTCACCCAAACTACTGTTACAGTTGGTTGTAAAGTAACCCCTAGCCGCTCACAATAACACTTTTGGCAAAGAGAAGATGATTATGTTAAATAATGAAACATTTCCTTTCAGACGTGCGTCTACACCGTGCCCAAGGACCCTGATTCACCAGGAAGGAAGTGTTTGTCTGGACAATACGGCCGGTGGCCGCACCGGACCACCCAGGTGTTGACGTGTTGGCTGAGAAGCCTATCATTAGCGTAAATAAAACAGGATAGAGATGGCGCCAAGAAGACATCCCCGCACCTAGGAGGCTTTCAGAGGCTTCCAGCGGGCTAATCCTAATTTCTTGTTTAGTTTTGAGGTAAACAAGCATTACTCATGCCACCCGCTGAAAATACCCACCAACACACCCACCCCATAACCCACAGCCACACAAAGTCACTTTGGTCCCAGACCCTAATAGTTAACTCAAGTATGGATGGCTGAGTTAAGTAAGTAAGTATGGTCGCATGAAGCTACTTTTTCCAAGTTTCCTTCGGTCTGTTCCCTGACGGGGCAGAATAACTTCCATGTTTCACTTCTGTCAGCACACGTCTGTAACTGGCATTTGATTGACGATGAGGCCAAAACTAGAAACTACCGCAGGGTACACACAACCTAACACATACCAAAAGACATCATCAACACAGTACTTAACACACCACCAAATTCAACGCAACAAAGTAAACCAGCATTTCCACTACCAAACACAATACGTGTTTGGTAGTGGATATTAACAGAACTGATGCGCTATTGTTGCAAATTATTCATAAGCTCTGTAGTATTTGTATAAGTAAAGTTGTATATTATTTGACCGCATTTGTACATGTATTATATGTCCGTTCTGTACTTTGCATGTGTATAGTTGTATATTATTCATCCGTTCTGTAGTATTTGTATACGTATAGTTTGATATTACTCGTCCTTTCTGAAGTATATGTTTAGTTGGATATTATTCGTCTGTTCTGTAGTATTTGTATATGAAGAATATCCTTATAACTTCTTACCCCTTGGAGGACCAGGAAGTTGTCTACTGACTGCTGGAGATCTTGATCTGGATCAACTCCCACCCTGCACACAAAACAGAACCACATAGTGGGATTTTAGCCAGAACCCAGATTATTAACAGCACATGCAGTTAAGGAACTCTAATAACAACCAATCCAAAAGCCCTGAAGAATACATCCGAGTTCCTTGTATGCACGCTCACACACAAATCAAGCAAGATAAAGCTAAAACAGTTTGACAGAATGTGAACACGAATGACTTGGAAGGGAAAACTGCAGGCCAAGCCATAAGCTATTATTTATTATTATCATAGTAATGCTTAGTATCAGTTATCATTATTGCTGAGAAGGACATAATGCCTCATAATGTTTTGCAAAGTAAACACGGTCTCATTCTGAAGGACGTACTTATTCAGTATACAAACTAATCATAGCCATAGTATCACAAACCCAAAGACCTTACTGTGGCTATAATTATCTTTTATTTGGGAGTGCTTGTTTTAGAATCATCTGTATTTTGAAGTACTTGGCATCATTACCTCAAACCAGTATGTGTCAGTATGTCAGTATGTCCAAACAATTTATATAGAGACTATCTAATTTCGTAGTTCTGGAACAGCTATAACCGAGTCTCAGACATAATGAGTTCTCCCTCTCCACTCCTCTCGCTTGCACCTGCTTAATTCTTCTGTCTTTCTTTCTTCACTTTCTATTTCTCCACTCTTTCTATTTTCTGTCTTTCCGCTCTCTAAACTTCTCTCACTCTCTCTTTATTCTCACCTTCTCCCTTTCTCTTCATCTCCCCCCTTTTGTCTCCCTCTCCCTTTTCTCCGGGCGCTCCGCATGCAGGTTTCACAAGGAGAGGAAATAAAAGCAGGAAAAAAGAACCCCCCCACCTCCCCCCTTTCTCCCCGTGTCCCGGCATCCACTCCCCTCCTCCTCTTCACTCCCCCCTAGGGGCCCGGGGGCTTGTGTAAGAACCTTGTGTTGGAGACTGTGCGGAGGAGGTGGTGTGATCCAGCGAAGCTGTGTTGTCAGGACTTGTGTCGTGTGGTTGTGTTGTGTTGTGTAGTTGTGTTGTGCGGAGGTTGGGCAGCGGCAGTACGGATGAAACAAGAATACCGCTGGTGGGCGGCCGATAGGAGGAAGGGTCTTGGAGGAAGGAGGTGAGAGCCAACACCGGGAGGAGCGTGACACAGGAGCACAGGTCACCTCCTTCCCCTTCCTCCTCCTCCTCCAAAACCCCTCCTACACCTTCCCGCCAGCTTCACTTCCTTCACCTCCTCCCCGCCCCCCTTCCATCTCAACCTCCATGCACAACGCCTCCGCCTCTTCAGCCTTTTCATCTCATCCTGCCTTCCATCTCCTCCTCCACCGCCTCCTCTCCCCTGCCATCTTCCCCAGCTCAGAATCATGCTTTCCTTTACATCTTTCCCAGCTCCAAATCCTGATTTTGTATTGGTTGAGTAAGGGTGACATCCTCACAAGACCGTTTTAGTCGTAGAGAATTTTAATGGACAATACCGGACTGATCAAACCAATCCTAGCAGTCCCTCCTGGCTCCACTAAGACAACCGTTGACAATTTCATTTGGCTGAATGATTACGATTTTCCAATCCTGCCGAAGAGCATTCATGCTCATGCTAAATGATTGAGCTCAATGCTCAAGCTCAATGCTTGAGCTAATGTTAGCCATAGCTCAAACCGGCAGAAGTTCAAGAGCCTCTAGTTCCGTTCTTGGCAATAATGCTGTCGTCAGCTTCCTCTGAATAAAGCCCCACAAGTGTAACAAATCAAGTAACAAGTCTAACACGGCTGCCACTAGTTGAGGCTCCCACTACAAAAGGTGCTACTGTTGTTTAATTTCATGGTGAGGGCCCACGCACGTAAATGTTGAATGTCATGTCACATTATTTAGAGCAACGCAACGGTCAAACTGTGCTGGGCCTGACGAGGCCCTGTTGAGAGATGAGGCTTGCAAAAAGAAGAACAGTTATATTAATATATAAAGTAATGAAACACTGGAAACTCACTGCTTACTTAGTAGAAAGCAACAGGAAGAAGCCATACTCACAGCAATCTCCACAATAGAAATGGCAATGAATATTTCTGATACTAATTTGGATGTTAAAAATGTATGACAATGATTGCCATAATGTAAAACCAGGATAAACCAGGATTAAAAAAAAGTACATTTATGTTAAATATTATACATTCTGATAATAACAAAATAACAATATCTATAATGGTTTAGTGTCTTTACATTTTTATATTTTAATTCTTTTTAATTCTTATTACAGTACTGTACTTTCTACTGTGACGCTCCCAATATCCTGTCTGGAATGAATATAGGAATCATATTGCATCTGTCCTTCTAGCCGACCCCAACACAGTTGGCATGACACATGAAACCCCTAATCTCTGAGGTTTAACATGTCTAACACCATGTCGTTCAGCTGATGACCAGGGCCCAGGCCGCTGTCCAACTGGGACGGCCCTGTTGGAGTGTCCTAGTAACCAAGGCTAGAACAGGTTTATATGCAAAGGTTCGAGGTAAAATCAACAGAATGCAGGCAAGCAGAATAGCTGCAGCTTTGTACTGGGTCGCTGTGCCAGTGTCAGGCCGGTCGACACCATTCGCGTTCAGACTGTATTCTGCTTGATCTAATGGACATCAGCACTTAATACCCAAGCTGTGTACAAACATATAATTGTCCTACCAAAGCACTAACATCTACGGAGAGATGGGTAAAGACTAGCTTGACTCTTTCTATGGCCCTGTTTTCCGGGAAATAGTTTGACCATTACCAATTATTTTTACTAAAGTTCGGTAATGCTTACGGCTCTCTATCTAGTTATTATCTACATTTCTACTATTTGTGTATTGTCATTATTGTGTATAGTCATATTTCATATTTATTTTGAGTTATTTATTCCATGCAAAAGTCTTTTCTGGACTGATCTGAGGCTAGCTGTGATTTTGACAGTTCAAGAGATTAGCCAGCCAGCCAGGAAGCACGGAACTCTGGCGCCCTCTCCTGGACAATTTCTATCGACTGTTGACGTCAATAGAATGCAACCGTTAGTTTTTGCATGAATTCTTGTGTATGCTAGCATGCATACACGTGTGACGTTATCATTCTGCATTTACATCGAGGTCCATTATTTAAATAATTGTTCAACACTTTGAAGTGCCAGCCTGCAGATATTTTTTTGTAACCTGAAATAAATCAAATCAGAAATATCTAAAATTGTTTTTTTGCCTTGGTCAGCACTGCAGAACAACTTCCTTTATCTCACTGTTGCCAAGCAACACATGTTTACAAACAGAACTCAACTTACATAAAGCTGAATTTGAATATGAGCCCGGGGATTTTGGTTATAATGTGCTTTTAGAAAAATAAACTTAAGGTACTTTGCCAAGAAGGGTAGACAAGAAAAATAACACTACTTTTTGGCAAAAAAAAAAAAATCCTTTATGAAAAAGGGAAGCATAAGAGAACCCTATAAATAGTATGGGATGGTCGTGGTCGCTACCTGATATGGAGTCTGGACAGCATGGGGGTGGTCCCGCCCCCAAACACCCAGACAGTGAAGAAGACGATGAGGAGGGTGGTGGTGAACATCATCTGCCTTGCGTACGTAGCCGTATCCCGGATGGCCAGGGCGAATGCCATCGCCCCTCGCAGGCCTGGAGTAGTATTACATACACAAACTTTAGTTTCATAACCACAATAAACCCACATGGTTATAATCAAATGGCTTGATTATCGCTAGAGACAGGAGGATGGAGAGACAGAGACACAGAGACAGAGAGAGGGAGAAAGAGAGATAGAGAACGAGGAAGACAGCGATAGAGAGAGGAAGAGAGACAATCATGAAAAAGGAGGAAGGGGAGGGCAAGTCAAAGAAAGACGGAAAAAGATCCCCAAGACAAGAGAGAAAGAGAACTTCTACTTTCGTTGTGACCGACAGACATGTGTAACTTCCCCCTACCTGAGAACATCATCATGTGCTGGAAGTTCCCCGTGATCTTGTGGCGACGGCCGAGGTTGAGCATGAAGGTGAGAGGGTAGATGTTGCACGCTCGCCCGATGAAGATGGCAATCTGTCCCGCAGAGTGAAGGACACTCATCACACAAGTCTGACTCTTATACTAAGCTAAAGAACTACACTACATATAACATGCTAGAAACACAGAAAATAGGAAAGACTGTTCATTGAAGGGATGGAACTGACATCTATAATTGTGGCGTGCATATGATTAACATGTCGTTATTTTGCTGTTATTTAATGTATGGCCCCTCGCCTGCCCTCCTAGGCATCCTTGGAAGAAGGAAGATTCCTTCATTATGTTCCTAAAGTTATATTTTTATAAGGTGTAGTGCAGTGCCATTTGGGCCTGTGAACCCTCTTTAGCTGCAGTTATAATTATTGGTTCCACAAATTTCGGAATTTGCAGGCGCTTTCATCCAAAGCAAACTAGAGCACTGTTTGTTAATACACAGTTAATTTAGGTGCAGGATGGGCTTAGGGACCATCTTGCTCTGGGATGCCACAGGTTGTGGGCATCAAGGATCAATCTCAGTTCCTCATGGCTGAGACCCAACACATACTAGACTATCCAAGTAAGGATACAAAGGCTCCAGCAATGAAGATGGGGCTGAAGACGTGGTTCTGGAAGGTGAACAGAGCCAGGCCCATGTAGGAGAAGATGAAGTTCTCAGCCAGGAAGTGGAGAACTTCAAACAGCTGTGGAAGACACACAAACAGACACACAGAGATCTTATTCAACACAGTATTCAATAAAACAAATCTGTAAAACGAACACCCAGACTTGGAGCATAATGTTTAACCTTTGCATCTGCCTTTCTAATGACCTGGAAACTAGCAAAATAAAACCAGAGACGAAATGTCGAACGACGTTGAACCAAAAAAAACGAAAACCCTATTTTTGCTGCGATTCTCCAATTTGCTGTCTGGGATAATTAAGTAATGATATCTCATCTGTCCTGATAACTGACCCCAACATAGTTGGCAAGACACATGTAACCCCTAATGAGATGTATCATGTACCATGTATTGCATCTGAAGACCAGGCCAGTGTCTGGCCTGCTGGCAATCTAGCAAAATTAAACTAAGACTTCTACACTGTCTAGACTTCGGACCTGCCATTTTGAGGGATGATAACTTGAGCTGAGAGCTGAGGACGGGGAACAACAATGACAAAACATGAAATCATGTTTTCTTTTAATACTGTTCAAAACTACAGGTGAAATAATCACTGATGAATTCCATGAGCATGGTTTAAAGCGCAGATTGGTCACCAATACAAAATATTACAAATGAAGATGTAAAGACCAAAAAAATACCTGCTTGGTGCGCTTGGTGGACTCCTCAGACAGGTTGTTGTACGTGTAGTGAGCTTGTGTGATTCCACAGAACAGAACCGCCACCACCCCTGGATACCATAACACACAAAGAGGACATGAACATGTACAATCACAAACAATAACCAATAGGGGCAAAGCAATTAACCACCAGGTGTCCTCAAAACCAATATGTGACCTGGATCCAACCAACAGATGACCAGTATAGGACCTATAGGGGACAATATAATGACCGACAGGTGTCCAAAATAAACGACGAGTTATAAACAATAGGAAATCACCACATGTCTAACAGATAATCCACAGGTGACCTACAGATGGACAACAGGTGAGGAACAGGTTATCAACAGGTGACCAACAGCTGGCCAACAGGTGACCTACAGATGGACAACAGCGGACCAACAGCTTACCGACAGCTGACCAACAGCTTACCGACAGCTGACCAACAGCTGATCGACAGGTGACCAACAGGTGACCAACAGGGGACCAATGTGATGGAAAATCGACGTGTTACGTTTTTCTTTATGAACGTATCAAAAAGGAACTGTCTGTTTATTCCCCTGATAGGTGAAAGGTCACATCCAGTTATTTCATTTTTGTATTTTCATCTTTTTTTGTTGACTATTCCGTGTATGATCTTGCCACCCTGTTATTCTGCAGGGTCGTCTAAAATGTAAATCTTAGTGTTTCACGTGATGTAATCTGGTTTCACATTCTGTTTCCGTGTTGTCTGTAGTTCGGTTTGGGCCTGTTTTCCTTCACCCCCTGGGGAGCGCAGAGAAGCAAAAGATGATAAGGAACAGCCTCAACCACCTTCTCAACCTCTTAAGGAACTACAATCAATAGATTAACATCGAGGTACCAAAGGCTTTTGGTTTATTGGGGGCCAACTGCCCTCAAGGATCCGATCTAACTGTATAAAAGCTCCTGACTTTAGCTACTCAGCGGACTTCTCAGAGAGTACCTTTAGAGTATGAAGTAAGACGCAGAGCGAACTCCCATCTGAGACCTCAGATTATTGTAGTGTATGCCTGTTATGTTGTTTGTTGATGCATTTTGTGATGTATCTTTGTTCGTACTTTTATTACAAATATATATCGACCAATTTGTCTACAAGTATTGTGTGCTTTTTGCATCTGCCTTAGACGCAAACTCTTCTAGAGAAATTGCCACGACACCAACAGCTGGCCAACAGGTGACCAACAGCTGACCAACAGGTGATCAACAGCTGACCAACAGGTGACCAACAGGTGATCAACAGGTGACCAACAGATGGACAACAGGTGAGCAACGGGTTATCAACAGGTAACCAGCAGGTGACCAACAGGTGACCAACAGGTGACCAACAGGTGACCAACAGATGGACAAAAGGGGAGCAACAGGTTATCAACAGGTTACTAACAGGTGAGCAACAGGTAACCAACAGGTAACTAACAGGTGAGCAACAGGTAACCAACAGCTGACAAACAGCTGACCAACAGGAAAATCAACAGGTGACCTATAGACAGACAACAGGTGAGCAACGGGTTATCAACAGGTAACCAGCAGGTGACCAACAGGTGACCAACAGCTGACCAACAGCTGACCAACAGGTGACCGACAGGTAATCAATAGCTGTCTCAACAGGTACCCAACAGGTGAGCAGCAGGCTACCAACAGGTGACCGACATGTGGCCGACTGGAAGCCCTCAGGTGTCCAACAGGGGAACAACAGCTGAGCAACAGGTAACTGATAACAATCATATAACATCAACCAAAACTAGGATTCAGTCAACAGAATACCCCAGCATGTGCTTCGACAGAACCCCCCACGATCTGCAACATGGTTCAAGAATGCAGATTTGAGTCTCCAACCCCAGCCTCCCATCTGCCTCCAGGTAAACCTATGCCCCGGCCCCCTTGGTGACTGACCTGTAAACCCGCAGGCCTCGGCCAATAGGAAGGTGCTCCAGGACATGAGGAAGAAGAGGGCGGTCTCCAGCAGGGGGAAGCAGTGCAGCTTGGTGAACTTGGTGACGTGGGGGTCAGGCGGTTAAAGATAACACGTCTGGTCACATGACCGGCTGGCATTCTAAAACCGACTTTGGCTGAGTATCGGTGTGAGGTTTGAGGTTGAAATTCAACATGATCCTTGCACATATATTACAATTTCCACACTGCTATTCAAAACAAGACACAGTACATCTTTATCAACAACGGTAAGAATGACAGACTGGGTGGAGAAAGTGATTGGCTGAAGGATGATAAAGATCGACTAAGGTACAATGGTGATTGGTTGATCGATAACGATGATAGGCTAAGAGGCAATGGTGATTGGTTAAAGGATATGAGGGCGGTGACAACCCCTGTGACGGCACCCATGGCGAAGGATCCGCTGAAGATTCCGAGGAACACGCCCACCGACTTGAAGAACGCCGCCGCATCGAACATGTGGGTGTTTGCTCCACTGGGCTGATAGGCCATGATGGACCTGAAACCAAACATCTGCTTTTCACCGTTTATCCTTTTCACTGTTTAATGTTTAGTACAATATGAAGTTCCACGAGTTTCAATAACAATGCTAAGGAAATGAAAAAGCATTCAATGGTGTTTCGGTTTTTAGATAAATATATTGTTGCACATTTCCCCTTTTCCAGGCAGATGTGTGGATCCGACGATTCACATCAGTGTAGAGTTTCAACATGTGTTGAAGAGCAGAAGTTCCTGGAAACGGCGGTGCTCATTAGCTGAGGCCAGATGTGGGAACAACAAACGGAAAAGGGGGAACAGGACTCACGAGGAGAGAACAATGGCCACGGCGTCGTTCATGACACTCTCTCCAAACAGCAGAGCGTAGAGGTCCACGTCCACGTGGAGCTCAGTGAAGATGGCCAGCACCGTCACTGCTCGCACAGACACACGGAGAGACAGATGGACCCAGGGTTACACAGGGAGGCGGAGAAAGGAAAGGACAGACAGACGAACAGGGAGAGGGAGCGAAACAGGCACGTAGGGAACCGAAAGAGGATTGGATAGTCAGACAGAAAGAGACAGGTAAAGAGAGAGACAGCCAGGGTAACAGACGAGACAGAGAGACACGACAGTAATTATGGAGTAGAGGTCAAACATTGTGTGTGTGTGTGTGTGTGTGTGTGTGTGTGTGTGTGTGTGTGTGTGTGTGTGTGTGTGTGTGTGTGTGTGTGTGTGTGTGTGTGTGTGTGTGTGTGTGTGTGTGTGTGCGTGTGTGTGTACCTGGGTCTGTAGCGGAGAGGATGGCTCCAAAGAAGAGGCAGTCTGTGTAGTAGAACTTTTCAGACAGCTGGCCCACCATCTGCATCAGCTTCACCACGCCGTACATCAGGTTCCTGGGGTGTGCATCAGAGTCTTCTGATTAGTTGTAGCAGGTTGGATCATACTTTAGATGTTAAATGTGAAATTCTATTACATTATTATTATTATTGTATGAGCTTATTTATCCTGTTGTAGAGCGATTTAATTCTACTCTATTCTATCACCATGGGCAGGAAAGTGTAGTGGACAGCCAAAAGGTTTGGGGTTTGATCTACATATACACATTCTACCTGTAGGTATCTATATAATCCCCCTAACCCCTACTTGCTATTTATTGACCTGTATCTGTGCTCACTGTCTAACCCCCAACTGTTACTTAATAACCTGTATCTATACTCGCTCTCTTACCCCTTACTTAAAGGAATGAATCTATGTTCTCACCGTCTGGAATGGGAAAGTACCTAAACAATCCAGGTCAGTTAGGGTGAGGCCCAGTTGGATGATTAATCTGAGGTTGTTGCTAGATCTAATTCATGATGTACTCAACTCCTAATCCCTACCCGCCTTTTAGCGTAGTCAAGCAGAAGACCTTAAGTAACCTTACCCAATAACGAAGCACGAGATGGCCGTACCCAGGAAGGCATAGGTTATGATGGAGCCCAGGTTCCTGAAGAAATGCCTCTGGAAGCATAGACAAGAAGCCACATGCATGTTTTGTATCACAAATACCACCGTGAAACAGATGTCTACGATTACATTAAAAATAATGATCGCAGCCTGGGCAGCAATGAGCCAGAAGGATACAAACTCCTCCTTAATGACCTGCATGTCATTGATCTACATCCACTGTGGGTCTCTTTGGATAAAACCATCTGCTAAATGACTGAATAGTTAAATAGGTAGGACTGTTTTACTATTTAATCCAAGTCTTGTTACTAATTAAGGGGCAAGATGTTCTCATTTTTAAAAGCAGAGCATTCCAGACCACAGGGCAGATTGGATGATGATTCAACATAACAGACTATTTACATATTCACGTCGACATCAACATCCACTATCTCTCAAGAAACTACAGTAAGCACCTGCCCAACAAAAGATGAAGATCGCAGAACAAGATAGGAGGGTGAGCGAGAGCGAGAGAGAGAGGGACCAGAGAGAGGAAGTGAAACACAGCTGCTCTCGACTTCCTCTCAAAAGATCCATTTATTTTCAGACAACACTGAACCACTCTCACTGCTCCGGCCAATAGGAGCCCTTCCTCCTTCCTCGCCCCCCCCCCCCCCATCTGTCCAATGAGGCAGCCGTTGGTGACAGCCCATCAAGTGTTCCCCCACCTGGGTTTCACCGCCACGCCACCAGCTCCGGTTGCAAGGCATCGCCTAACTCTAACCCAGGTTAGTGGCCCGTGTTGACAATGTGAAACTTCTCAAATATATACAAATATACAAGAAATGTTAATACTATACTGTCCTACAATATATTATTAATTTCACACCATTAATTTGAACCCAATATAATTTAATGGTCCGTACTTCTATTTTGTACGGGTTTAGTTTCTTAAGGTTGGCTGCTGAAATCGGGCATTGAACCCAGGAGCATTCATCTGAGAGTCACACCCTAGCACCATACTACATTACAGTATATACAATACTACCCTATACTGTACTACAGTTTACTATACTGATTTCTTGATGTCATAGGGCAGTCATACTCAAGTAGCGGCCCGCGGGCCTTTTGTGGCCCGCGGGGTGTCTATTAATGGCCCTCGAGCTGTTTTGAAAAGTTTTTTTAATTATTAAAAAAAAAAAAAAAAAAAAAAAAAAAAAAAAACGTGCTGGGCGCTCTTATTTTGAAACCGCGCGCCGCGATCTCAATACGAGGCTGGGGGTTGCAACGATAAACAGATAGCACTCCAGCCCACAGACCGCTCCAGCCCTCCCAAACTCGAGGCAGACAGTCCATCTCAGCAGCAGTCAAGGCCGATTTAGGGTCGTTTTAGACGCAGAGACGTAAGCACGTAATTTACACAAGGGACTTGTTTTAGACAAGTTTTGATTTACGGTTCCTTTAAGGTTCCTTAAGGATTGCGCGTGTTGCAAGGGGATTCTCCGCCAGAACAGTAGGGGGAGCAACGAACGAATCTGTGGGCGTGGAAGTGGAAATCGCTGGCTTGTTTATATTTATAATTATCATAATTCGTTCTTGTGTTTTCTTCTTCTCCTTCTTCAAAATTCTTCATTCGCTTCTGTCACAGCCTTTTAAAAATGGCGCTATTATGCTGTAAAACCGGAAATGTGACTCCTGAAAGGATGTGGTTAGCTGGCCAATCACAGTCTTTGCGAGCTGCGTAGGGCCGTAGTGTTTCAGTCGCATAGTCAGGAATTTTGGCCGACACACTTAAGCACGTAAGGGGGGATATTTTACCGCGCAAGGGGGGGTTATGTATCTTACGTGCTTACGCGTTACGTCTAAAACAGAGCATATATCGGCCTCAGTCACACGTATACCGACCGGCCCCTTGAGTCACTGAAAAAAAAATTGTGGCCCCTCATCATTTCTACTTGAGTACCCCTGTCATAGGGTATTACCTTTTTCAGGCTGTATCCAGCATGGAAGATGATTGGCGGCAGCAAAATGTTGAAGAATACTTCCGGGTCGAAGGTCACCTGAGAAGAGAACAGAGGTAGCCGGAGATCAAGTCGACGAGTGTTTTGACACTCTCGCCGAGTGTCAAAACATCAACACTTCAAACATTCAGAAAAATACTCCATCGTCATCCCAGCCGCACCTTGCGCAGCATGTCGTTCTGCTCGACGTTGTGGATCTCGCGGGAGTTGATCTCCCCCTTCAGCGTGTACTCAAAGAGCTTCCCGCTGACGTTCAGCAGCAGGGTGCTGCTTGGACCCTCGGTCAGGACGCAGCTGGGGGGCGTCTTGTGGTGGTAGCTGGTGGCCGGGATGCCGTATCGCAGGATCACCCCCACCAGAAGACCTGGGGGGGGGGGGTCGGAGGGCAGTGTGAGAAGACCCCTGATATACTGATAAGGCCCCTGATATAAATCAGTGGGTGGTCCGGTTTGTGGGGAAAAACGAAGGCATTCTGGTTTTGATTGCTGCAGTGAGCTCGGTCAAAACAGTCGAACGGCAAAACAACTCCGATTTTGTTGAAGGTAAATAGAGGCCTTTGATAACATATTTACCACGTAATACAACACACTGGTTTGTATAAGGCATGATAGTAAGAGAGCACTTTTTTTACACACACACACACACACACACACACACACACACACACACACACACACACACACACACACCCACACACAGAGTGTGCACGCCACTTGGGACACCACGGGACGCACGGCCCCTTTCCTCATACTGCCATGATGTTTTTTGTCCTGGCTCTACAGATGGACTGCTGTGACAAGTCCGTACAATGACTGAACAGGGAAACGTATGAAGAGACGTATGAAGAGAGGGACAGAGGATAGTGAGAGAGGGACAGACAAGTGTGGGAGGGATGAACAAGGCAAGAGGGACCATGGAGAAGGAGAGAGGGACAGAGAAGGGAGGGAGGGAAAAAGAGAGAGAGGGAGATGAAACCAGTAAACAGAGAGACAAACGAGAGAGATAGTTGGGTTCCTGGTAAGGCAGCAATCCTTCTCGGAAGACAGGGCATAGCTCTCTGTGTCCTTCAATGCCCCTGCCAGAGGGCGAGCCACAACACAAACACAGTATTTAAAAAACCTCACTCTCACTCTCTCTCCCCCATGCGCACACACACATCTCTCCCCTGTGCCAAGTGTTTGTGTGTGTAATAGGTTGAACATGTTGGTGTACTATTAACAAGCTTTAGGGTAGAGAGTACACAGATGTGATCTGACTATTTAAAAGTATTTCATAGAACACAGTTAGTACCATAGTACTATCTCCTAGTTGATAAAATGTTTCCTGTTTGGAAATCATTTTTGTAAAACATAGTACTCATTCCCTGTGTGTGTGTGTGTGTGTGTGTGTGTGTGTGTGTGTGTGTGTGTGTGTGTGTGTGTGTGTGTGTGTGTGTGTGTGACGAATTACTGAACACAATGAAGATTTCTTCATAGATGTTACCACAGAAAACAGAGGATTTCATTCATATGTTTAGACCTGTAATTAAATGGTATTGTATAGTCAACAATCAACCTATCATGTCTTATATCATGTGTAATCGTCTAAAGCCAATGTGTCGCCTATATTTGATGGAGGGTGGTTCACATCCTTAAAAAGGTACAATCCTAACGTAGGTCACGTGTTGCCACAGTGCGCAGTCTCTGTGTGTGTGTGTGTGTGTGTGTGTGTGTGTGTGTGTGTGTGTGTGTGTGTGTGTGCATAGACATTGCAGCTGTGTGTGTGTGTGTGTGTGTGTGTGTGTGTGTGTGTGTGTGTGTGTGTGTGTGTGTGTGTGTGTGTGTGTGTGTGTGTGTGTGCATAGACATTGCAGCTGTGTGTGTGTGTGTGTGTGTGTGTGTGTGTGTGTGTGTGTGTGTGTGTGTGTGTGTGTGTGTGTGCATAGACATTGCAGCTGTGTGTGTGTGTGTGTGTGTGTGTGTGTGTGTGTGTGTGTGTGTGTGTGTGTGTGTGGACCAGGCATATAATTATGAACCACTAAGTATTCTGATGTTAGGGGATTTTTAGCGGGATCATGCATGCAATGATGGGAAGCCCCCGATGCCACTCGAGCGAGGCACACAAATAACGCACGTTCTAGAAATTACCACTGCCCCGACGCCCACGGGCATCACCAAACTGCGCATCTTTTAGAAAATCTTTAACCCGGGCAGCCAATGGGCATGTTTGGGTTTCGACCGCTTCTGATGCCTGCATTGGCTCCTTGAAGCTTACAATCCTAGGAGAATGTGGCGATTAGTGGAGGGGTGGAGGATGGGGGGGGGGGGGGGGGGGTGATAAGACGCGTCTGTCTCACCATATATCATTGCCAATCCCGTTTCGTGGAGGAAACGCACTCGCCTGTGCTTGAAAAGCCATATCGTCAGAATGGTTAGGGTCAGCAGTAAGATAAACGTCAGTAAATTTACGCTGTCCTGACGGTGACTTTCTTCGGCTTCTTTATCAGTTGCCAATTCCTCCATTCCCGAGTCCTGGGCACTCAACCTGGTGGCCGCATTCAGCATCAAGAGCAACGCAGGAATCACATTCCTGATATGAAGGACCCTGGTCCACTTCAGTTCTGGTAAAGTGTCCATGGTGCGGGATGCTGCCGGATACTGCCGACTGCTGTTGACCGCCTCTTATGCCGTGTCACTGCGCACGGCAGGAGGTGACTGAGAAAACACTTTAAAGCACGGAATCCCGGTGTAGTTCGACCTCTTAAAGGGACAGTGTCAACTATATGTCGGGGCGTCTTCTTACTGTGTTGCACCGCCCCTCTGGATGGTCAGAAAGCTGTATTGTAATTTTCTTGTAACTAAATATTCTTGTAACTAAATATCTTACGACAATCCACAAATTATGTTTCACTTTTCTACTTTCAGATGTCTGTCAATTTGATGGCAAAATGTATTGACGTTTTTAAAGGAGACCAGGATCCAAATTGCTATTCTAATCATAATTTTATTTTGTCCGGGAATGTAGATGCTTGTTTGAACTGAATTTATGATAAATATTAAGATTTATATAAATGGCTGCATGCGATCTATTACTAAATTAAAAACAAGTATGTCCATAACCATGGTTGGAGGCAGCAAGCAATGAGCAGGCCAATAAAAGAGCAAACGTCAATGGTTTGTCCCACACTGATATGCTGAGGCTGCAGTTTTAAAACGGAAACAGGAATTTGATCATCAGTTTTTGATACTGACGAGTTTGCACAAGTCCTTGCAAGATTTAAGTTATGCGTCCATATGTGAACGGGAAATGATGACCGATCTTTCAACATTTTTCACATTTTTAAATTAAAGTGAACACAACCCATGTGTTTACTTTATGTTAGTACTATGGTCATGTGTATAAATGTTTGTGTGTGTGTGTGTGTGTGTGTGTGTGTGTGTGTGTGTGTGTGTGTGTGTGTGTGTGTGTGTGTGTGTGTGTGTGTGTGTGTGTGTGTGTTTGGCAGGGGGGGGGGGGGGGGGGGGGTAACAGAATGAATGAACGATAGAACAGGATAAAATAATAAGTAATTGTCCCCAAAGATAATGTGTAATGCAAGTATTAGTTATTGGCCACATCCGTCTGTTGACCTCACATTACTAAATCCGGGCAATGACTGCAAAGCAAGCAGCGAATGGTTTGACCATGCAAGGATGGAAAAACAACTTGAATCAATGTTTAATACAAGATTATATAGACCATCCAATTAATTGAATCAAATGTATCGGAATAAAGATGATTGCCAATAAATGACTAGTTAAATAGTACACTGCATTTAAGCAGGCAATTCCATCTTTAACTGCTTTATCTATTTATATACAGCTTCAGAATACTGCCCTTATCCTTTAAGACCCCATAAGGTCGTGCCTCTGAAATTATCTATAAACTTTGGTGGGGGGTGGGGCATGGATTTTAGAATAGTTACATGCAGCACTAACGATTATAACATTCAAACACATAATGGCATTACCATACAAAAATATATAATTATACATGGTTTAGTTAATTTGAATAATAATGAATGATAGGCAGTTATATGTTCCTATAATAATCTCTTAATTAAAAATATTATGTTGCAAAACCACAAAGTGATTTCTGATAATAAAAGTGGGAGATTTGCTCGGTACCCATGACTAAAGAAAACGCCCAAACGCGTGCTTAAAGGATTGTGCGTTCAAATGTTTCTTGCAAATTTGCTTCCAGTGAGTTCCAGTGAGTTTGTTAATGAGTTATCTCAGAATGCTTCTGAACACGTCATTGGTGGTCGAGCCTTTCAGTGCATCACCTCTAGAATAAAATAGGAGCGTACTACTTAAAAGTTTACGGGTTTGACTCAAACGCACCGTGAGGACAGTTTTTATCTCGCAACATAGCAACGTCTCACCGTGCGGGCATGTGATTCGCTATTGTCACTATTACAAACCCCCTGATTGGCTGGATTATTAACCTAGGAAACGGGAAACTCGAAGTGTGCGAGTGTTTGCCTGACAGCTCTCAAGGTAAAGGATGGTCGTCACCTGAACAACAAGTGGGAAGAAAGGGAAGCAATCGCAATCTTTTAACATCACCGAAGCACACTGCTATTTTTAAGGAGAAATCCATCATGGGTTGCT
Organism: Gadus chalcogrammus; assembly: GCF_026213295.1. Classification (NCBI taxonomy): domain Eukaryota; kingdom Metazoa; phylum Chordata; class Actinopteri; order Gadiformes; family Gadidae; genus Gadus; species Gadus chalcogrammus. The sequence goes on along the minus strand of NC_079423.1, from coordinate 5,257,639 downwards.
TCTTCTCAAAGAAATCCAAGAGAAAAGCAAAAGAGGAGCAGACTCCGACGGCTTTGGAGTCGAACGCGGGCAGCAACAGCGTTCCCCTTGGCAGTAGCAGCGACGAGGCTCCCAAGCAGTACAGCTGGGATACACGCGAGAAGGTACGGCTCTTTAAACGGTTTATTCACACACATTGGGATAATACGATCCACGTTATGTTGTAAGTTAACGGAAGTCTGCAATGCATGCAAGCGCTTCTAATAGTCTTTGCTGTGTGTGGTTGGTCCACATTCCTATTAGGACCAACCTTTTTAACTCTTGTACATGCTGGCCAAAATTAACGTTTACTTTAACAATCAAAGCAAAACGATTTGCACACACTCTTTGTGCAGCGTTGCAAGTTCTGTTATTTTAGACATGGACTGACCATGAAAATGGCATCGCACATAAAGATGCAATGCAGTTTAATTGAAGTTAGTTGTCATGTATAGGGTGGTCGTAGTCATTTTGAAGAAAATGTTCCAGAGATGAACAAGGGTTAAAAAAAGGGTTTGCTTTGCTTCTTGAACAGGCTGTTAGTAGCTCATTAGGGGATTATCCATCCACACATACAACAACACGTAACTACTCGAGGGCTAAACTAAATCTATTGTGGCCTCCTTAGCTAGGCTTGGGTGCTCTGTCCCTTTTCCTGGATGCCGTTCCAGCTATTACTGCAAAGTGCAAACCAAAAACGATGACTTCATGTTGTTTTGGCTAATACGGGATTATTCTTAATTTCAAAGGTCAAAAATATGAATTATATGAAAATAAGATGTTTGTATTTCCCTTGCATTCCCAAATGGCTTCATAGGCCCTCAGACGACCCCAACTAACCTTAAAGAGAGCCAGAATAAACCCATCCCTCCTTCCAGCGATGACAAGGATTGACACAAATTTTTGTTTGGGCACAGATTAAATAATCGTACCTCATAGCCTAACAAATGTAATATAATTACACTATTTGGTTGAAGCTTTTATCCATAGTTAACCCTGACCCTAACCTTACAATACTGTGAAGGCATAAATTCTTAGCATGGGCTGCCCCGGTGGCAATGGAACCCCAAACCCTGGCAGTGTTGATGCAAGTGTGGCTATAAGGCTAAACCTGGGCAGCTCTGCATTATGGGAATCCCATTCTGGCTGAATATTGATACATTTGTGTTTCCTTGCCCAGGTTGACCCTAAGGACTACATGCTGAACGGTCTCAAGGACACCACGGTGGGCCGGCTGCCCGGCACGCTGAAGGGCCAGCAGCTGGTCATCCAGGACTGCGAGAACTGCAACATCTTCGTGTTCGACCACTCGGCCACTATCACGGTCGACGACTGCGTCAACTGCCGCATCTTCCTGGGCCCCGTCAAGGGCAGCGTGTTCTTCCGTGACTGCAAGGACGTGCACTGCGTGGTGGCGTGCCAGCAGTTCCGCACGCGCGACTGCAAGAAGATGGAGGTGTTCCTGTGCTGCGCCACGCAGCCCATCATCGAGTCTTCCACGGGGATGCGCTTCGGCTGCTTCCAGTTCTACTACCCCGAGCTGGCCTTCCACTTCAAGGACGCGGGCCTCAGCATCTTCAACAACAACTGGAGCAACGTGCACGACTTCACCCCCGTGTCGGGCGAGAACAACTGGAGCCTGCTGGCGGAGACGGCGGCGGTGCTGGACTCGGTGCCGCCGCCCGGGCCGGAGTCTGAGTTCAAGGCGGTGCGCGTGTCGGGGGACGCGTCGCGCAGCATCGTGCCGCTGACCAGGGGCGGGCGCCGGAAGGACAGCGAGGAGTCCTGCCTCTTTGTGTTCTTTGCGGGAGACTACACGACCGCCAACGCTCGCAAACTCATCGACGCGGTAAACGTGGGCGGGGGAGAGTGTCGGAGAGCTCAGGGGAGGTGGTTGGGGGTTTGCAGTTGTTTTGTGAAAACTGGTAGGGTGGGTGACTAAGTGTAGCTGAAGTTTAGTTGCTCATAGAAAGGATGTGAGAATTAACGGCCCGCTTGTGACCACTTCCTTTATAAAACCAAATAAACCACATGTTCTTATAATAGTGTGTATACATATAGTTCTATCTATGTGCCTTTCACTCATTATCCATTTGTTATTAAATATTTATTGTAATATTGTTAGTTTAGTGTTATTACACCATAAAGGGTTTTATTGCAAATTATATTCTATTGCTTTCGCAATCCAATCCATCTATAGAGTAAGTCTAGGTCAACAACAAAACTGATACACATGTTGCAATTTTGCAACAGGATGTTCCAAATGTCACCTGATTGTCCTCCAAACTTTTTGAGTAAGAGTGGGGTCATTTATTTTATGTAGACCGTTTATTTGACCTAGGAAAACCCATTGAGGGAAAAGACCCTCATTTACTATGGGGCCGAGGGTACAGTGTAGGTTAATACATCGGCTAAAAATAAATAAATAAAGTGAATAATACAATAAGGTAAAGTACAATACAATGTAGCAGCATCAATTTGGATATAAAAACATTAGAAATTACAGTCAATGCAGGAGAATTGTGTTGGAAGGGAATTACGATTAATAAACTCTCAGTGAAAGAAAGGAAACACAACTTCAAGTATTTTTCTGAGCTTATTCCAAATGGAAGGTGCTTTGTAACAAAAGGCTGTCTTCCCTAATTCAGTATAGACAGCCTATATATAGATATAGCGAAGCTATAATGGGAAAGTATTTATTCTCTGAATTGTTATGGGGCCTGAATATGTCATGAACTGTCATGAATACAACTACTGCTACTACTACTAATAGTAGTTTACTAAATGTTATCGATTGGCGTAGTTAAACTAAAGAAAGCTTGCTGTTTGCAAGTTACCAACTCTGTGTATGCATACCTTATTAATATTCCTTCCTTATATCCGCAGATGATTGAGAAAGGCTTCCTGTTAATCCAGACCAAGGAGGTGGCCATGAGGCCTGAAGACGTGAAGAGGGTTTTCCAGAACGACACCGCTGACCAGCTGGAGTGGAGCACCAAAGGTTAGCGCCCTTACCATAATCCCAGTTAGCATCAAGGGGCTTCACAGGCCCTCTCAAGGACAAATAAATGCTCCACTTATTATCAAGCAAGAAACCTTGAGATTGAACACGTAGGAGGGATCACTCCATCCATGGACGGTTAGGAATCAGGAATCCATTATTATTATTATTTTAATGTAAACGTTGAGTTGTACCTATTCTCCGGAAGGTTCCGTAACTGCGCTGGAGTTGAATGGAGACGGGGTGGTGGATGCCTGCAGGACGATCGCTATCGAGGTCTTCAATGGATCCAAGGTAAATATGTTCTCTTTAAGGTGTTCGCACATGGCCCCAGCAAACAAACACCCAACAGGAAACATAATCCAAACAGCCGGCCACCACCAACTCTATCATGGCATACTGGTAGATGTCAACGTTTGTAGGGGCAACGTTTGTAGCACCTAATGCAGCCTTTCTCTTATTAAAATGTCCAGCTTCTCCTTCCCGCTGTTCAAATCACTCTTCTTTATTTGTCACAGGTGTTTGTTTCGGAAAACAAGAGTACTTCTTCACGGGACGTTGACAACTTCTTCAATTTTGCCGACATGCAGATGGGCTTGTGAGTGTGATGCGTCGAACAAATTGCACATCGAACATTTGAATGATTTTCTGTAGAAAGCCCAAATGGCTGGTACGGAAGGTTAGAATTAGGATTAACTTTCCGTGTCTGCTGTGTAAAGATTCTTCAGAATGGGAATATAATATAAAAATTGAAGATGCTCCCTGAAATATTTTTTTATAAGATTCGAACCTCTGGTAATAGTCTTTGAAGATAGGTTTGATAAGGGAAAAGCTTTGGAGATTAATGCACAATTTTTGCATTAAACAAACTGGTACCCCCCCCATTTGCTGTAAACCACTGTCCGCATTGTAGTCAAATAATGTGAATATTTTAAATGAATGTATTTGATACTTTTTTTTTTTATCCACTATGTGAATGTAAGTTTTATTGTAGGCTTTTAATTTTAATCGTTCTGTTGACTGAAAAGAAAAAATGAAAATACTGCAGTGATAATATACACAGAGACAGCCAAGAGGGAAAGTATTTAATATAAAACATTCAGTTTTCTTAAAAGAATTGCAGGTTTAGGGATGTTTGTTTAGATTTTGTATTTGCTTAGCAGTTCACATGTTTAGTTGAAACTGTGGTTGCAAAGGGCCATTTGAATAATGGGCCCTGTATGTATTTATATTAAGGTCTGTTTAAGTTTTTGTTTAGAGACTAAAGGGTACCGATAACATGTTATAGATTTTGCTGGGATGCTAGCGTAGGCAATTCATGTAGCCTAAAGTTTTATACTCTAAAATGAATGTTTTGTAAGGTAAACAAATGTGTTGTTCACAAGTCTTTTTGGTAAAAAAAATTGTCGTACAACGTCATGCATTTTGTTTCCAGTATTTTTAATTTCTCATTAGGCGACAATCCAAATGTCCATTTACGAGCTACGTTAAGACATTATCTTCAGTTCACAAGAGGAAAGAGATGCGAGAGTGACAATGTTCCAGACCATATCGTCAAGATTCAATGTCATGTTACTCTGCTAAGCAGCATATTGTTACTAGCTTCCTGTGTGATGGGCATAGTGTCTTAATGATTTGGAGAAGTAAGAAGTGTATTCCAATAACCTTTGTTTATGTCTTTATGCTGTAACTTTAAGGGTCCCAAATAGCAAAGCGTGCTTGGACACCCAACCTGCCAATAGCTTCATCACATATTCCACTAGCTGTACAAATTTACTTGGATCTGTGAAAATACAAAATAGTTACATCGATTTTTTTAAGATGCTGACTGCATAAGGAAGAGTTAAAAGAGTTCTTGCTCAACAAGTGCTTGTTATAGTTAAGTGTTTTCTGCCTTTCTAAAGAATCCAACCACCTTATAAACAAGATTTAACAGTGCATCAATAAAAGGTTAACTTGAATAAGGTATGCTATACATTTGTGCATGTGTAGAGTATGATGTACATTTGTACTTACTAATAGTAAAATGTACAAATGTGCGACATATCTCTTAATTATTTTTGAATATTTGTTTTTTCGTCTTTTTTAGCTTATTACTATTTTTTTAATGAATGGCTCCAAGGGACTCAAACTGAACCCTGCAGCAGCGCTCCTCTGAACGAGGTGGAGTGTAGGACCTGGCGGCCGTCGCGGTACAATAGATGTGTTGTGCGTGGTGGTGCTGCTGGAGATTGCAACCCTTGAAATTCCTAGGGTGGCAGAATAAAGCAACCAAATTCAATTAAAAGGCTATAACCAACGGCTCTATTTGTAATATCCACTTTGCCAAACGGAATACGACGTCATCTGGACGGGATAAAACGCGTTATACAATGCGAACATAGGTAAGATCCAAGGAATCTGGACAATATGCTCGTGTGTTCACTGCCAGGAGAACTGCCCTGGATGGCTTATGCAGGCCACGGGGCCCTGCTTCCTTTCTGGGAGGGGGGGTTCTTTGAATGCAAAGTTGTAGATTATGATTGATAATCATTCGCAAGTAACAGAAAATCGGGGTGTCGCTTTAAGTTTCATTTACGATACTCTTTTGTAAACGTAATAGCTTGGGTCCAAACCCCGATAGGAAGTGACATCTTTATTTGGTGGTGGCGCCCATGTTTGATTTTCTGCACGGCGTTTTAAAGCGCAAAACGTAGTCGCCAGATCCAAGGTTCCGGCCGTAAAGAGGGCGGGACCTTGCTCCTTTACCAACCAATCTGCGAATGTTTGCTACCGCAGAGTGATCCGCCCTCGAGTCAGTGATTGGTTGGTAACGAATTGGGACCGCCCACTGTACCTTCGGACCCTTGGATCTATCAACCACAACCTACCCGCTAAAGGCCAGTGTTTGGCGCCAAGGCTTTTGAGGAACAACATTTTATAGCTGTTCTTCATGTCTTTGTATACTAACGTGAACTCGCTAAAATCATTTAACTTTATTGCTACATTTGATCATCGTGCCATGGACTTCAGTTCGGGGGATGTACGTAGAAAAACCACGGATACCTAACCGCCCCAGTTTGTGTTAAATAACTTGATGTTCCACAGTGTATCTGACGACAACTTTATCTCGTTACTTGCACGTTATACGTTACTCCGAAACCACCTACAAACCACCGTTTTACATATCAATGACCCGAGGCCAGATTACTGATCGAATGGCAGAAATGACGCCGATCACCATCGGTTTTCCTCAGTGTTATGGTGTATTGATTACTAATAGTTTCCCATTAGTCATCTTAAGAGGGACTGGTCAGACAAAGACAGAATTCACCAGTAATACAAAGTTTGTACTGTTGATGATTGGCCAAACGGTTCTTGGAAACTAATTTTAACTCTCCTTTTGCGACCCCTTCAAAAGTTGCTTTTGTGTCCTTGATGAATACACCAGAACTAAAGCTATTTATCTTCTGTGTTGATTGAGTTAATGTTGCAGAATTAAATGTATAGTTTCTGTACAGTTTTGACATCGTTTTTACACCGATGTCAACCCCAGTACTGAATTTTAAAGAGTAGTTTTCCTTATTTCGAATTGTTTTAGTAAAAACAAAACAAACCTAAAACTTCTTCGAGCCAGTATAGCCAAACTCCTCCAGATTACTGATGCGGTCCAACCATTGTTGTAACCAAGATAACCATGCTTGGTAATGCTGGCATCATGAACTTACACGAGTATGTATTTACAGATAAGAAAAGTTGTCGTGGGGTTATCAGTGGAACCGTTTAGCATGCCATTCGATGTAAAATTTATGGTAAGTGTACATTTTCTCTCATGCCAAATGCCTGTCGTTGTGATACAATGTCTGCGAACTTTGATGGTTCTGAGCTAGGCTATGCTCAGAAATAAGGGAAGAACAGAGCATGCTGTGTGTTAGAATTTGGACTACTATTTTGGCTGTTATTATTCTTATTTCCACCACATTGTAATTGTCCTATTGCGTCACACGTGTAGCGCTACTATTAATTCAACCGCATGTGTAGAACACGTAGTCAAGGCTAATTCCCCGCTTGGTTTACATCCCATAATGATACTTCCTACTTGTTTTCCAGGATGCTACAGGATGAAACGTATCAGGACCTCCAGCAGCAGTGACAGCTCTGACAATGAAAGTAAGTTCACCTGGAGCTTAAGCCCTTGATAGCCAGCCTCTCACATACTCCGTTTCAGCAACACTGTTCTAGGCACACGTTGATGAAGAGGCAAGAGAGTTTCTAGAATCGACTTGGTAGGAATGGACCTCTATGGTGTAGGTCTTCAGGTGGTGTAGGTCTTGAGATGGTGTCGGTCTTCAGATGGTGTCGGTCTTCAGATGGTGTAGGTCTTCAGATGGTGTAGGTCTTCAGATGGTGTAGGTCTGCAGATGGTGTAGGTCTTCTGATGGTGTAGGTCTTCAGATGGTGTAGTTCCTCAGATGGTGTAGGTTCAGGTGGTGTAGGTCTTCAGATGGTGTAGGACTTCAGATGGTGTAGGTCTTCAGCTTTTGCAGGTCTGCAGATGGTGTAGCTCTTAAGCTACTGTAGGACTTCAGATGGTGTAGGTCTTCAGAGGGTGTAGGTCTTCTGAGGGTGTAGGTCTTCAGATGGTGTAGGACTTCAGTTGGTGTAGGTCTTAAGAGGGTGTAGGTCTTCAGATGGTGTAGGTCTTCAGATGGTGCAGGTCAGCTGGTGTAGGTCCTCAGATGGTGTAGGTCTTCAGCTGGTGTAGGTCTTCGGCCGCTGGTGTCTTGCAACATCTGACCCCTCCTCCTCGTCCTTCTCCTCAGGTCCTTCCACATCATTCTGCTCCACCAACAAGTATGGCAGCAAGCCGGGAACCCCCGCCTGCAGCCAGAAGAAGCCGGCAGAAGTAAACAACACCTCATCATCCTCCTCCTCTTATGCCTTTCTCAATCTTGTCTGTCATCGCTATTGCTATGCTCACAGTTTTATTTAACGCTACGCAGCATTAATATACATCACAAAGCACACTTTCCTGCTATAGACCTCTGGTTAAAGCCACAACCAACCAGGCAGGCCCATGACAATATTCAAGCTTGGATTAACGTTATTTCTTTTTCTAGGCACAACAGAAAAACAACAGTAACTTGTATCATTATTGTTACACGTGACTTAAATGTGGGGGGATGATATAGACGGTCCTTCACATCAAAGTCCCTCTGTCAATCCAAACTGCACATTGCTATTACTGTCCGTCCACACCAGAAGCGAATTGAGCGACCAAATCGCCGGAAGTCATTCACTTTCTATGGGCAAGAGCGACCAGAGCGACCAAAGCGACCAACGCTACCAGCGGCCAAAGTTGAGCGACCAGAGCGTCAAAAAGAAGTTGAAAACTTTTAACTTTATGCAAATGACTATTATTCGCTTCAGCGACCAAACACTGACAGCCAATCGGAATGTAGACGCTCTTCGCTTGCGTGGATCCCAGGGAACATCGGCAGGCACTTTGGTTCCTACCTACCTTTATTCACTCACTGAACAAAATGTCGGCTGAAGTATTAATCGCGGCTGTAACTGGGCACCCGGTGTTGTACGAACCCACCCTTTTTCAGTTCAGAGATCGAAACGCCATAGTGGTTTGGATATCAAGTGATGATAAGTGGGAGTATTTATAGGCTACATCTAGAACGTTCGTATTTAAGCTGGAATCATTATAATTTGCTCTACATGCCACCAATCTAACCAACCAATCGCGTGTAGCATGCTTTAAAAAAAACAAAAAAGTATTTGAAATCGTCACATAAACAAACTAATCGACCAAGACGAGGGATAAATGACAAGGGATATATCTCTTGTCTTTTATCCCTCTATTCCCCACTATTCACGGAGCCTGAGGTGAATAATTTTTAATTAAATAGTCTAGATAGATAGATAGTCAAGTCTTTATTAATACCAAACGACACAAATCGTCGGGAATCCATTTAGATGGTTCGTCCCACACAGGACAGTAGCCTACAATACCACACAGAACAAGTCTGACTGGATAATACACACAATACATCACATTAAAACTAGACACGCTGTTGATAGATAGATAGACAGAAAGGCCTAGATAGATAGATAGATATGTTCCATTATTTGCCTTGCGGAGCCAACCAGTCCTGTGCACGTATGCAAATTAGCCATGTGTCCCAATGTCTATTCGTTTTGAATGCGACGAATGAGTGCAGATCATGATTTGCAGATCCAGATCAGTGAAACGTATTTTAACTACTACAGCACGCAGGGTTTTTTTGTTCTCGGTTGTAATTAGCCTACATTTTAGGATTTTTTTTATATTGGGGGAATCACTGTCCTACTTGTTGTCGAAGCACTTTATCGAACAAGCAAAACCGTCTCGGCAATATGGCCAAGGTGTATGGGAGAGTTCACTATTTGATATGGCTGTCTGTAGGGCCTACTAAACGCATACGGCTCCTTAAATGCGTCTGCATAATTGAATTGTACGTCATGAGCGACTTGAGCGACCAAAGCGAACAGAAAAATTCGCAGCGAAACTTTGTGAGCGACCAGAGCGTCTTTGACGCTCTTGGTCGCTCCTGGTGTGGACGTACAGTTATTGTACGGCATTCCCTATCGCCACAAGACGCCAACGGTAATAGTTGAGTGTCTGTGTCACCCAGGCTGATAAAGTACATCCTACATTGTGATAATGGTACAATCCCCTTGGCCCATCTCTCCCCCAGGTGTTCAGGAAAGACCTGATCAGTGCCATGAAGCTGCCCGACTCCCACCACATCTCCGCCGAGGACTACTACCTCCTCGCCGACACCTGGAGGCAGGAGTGGGAGAAGGGCGTGCAGGTGCCCGCCAGCCCCGACACCGTCCTCGAACCCTCCGTCAGGTAACAACACAGAGGGAGGAAGGTCGCCCGTTTGATCCCCAGCTCCCCTGAGGTTAACGCCCCTGGAGACGAAACCTAACCCTAACTACCACCGACGGGCTGGCTGTTGCCTAGCATGGTCAACACTTCCGTCGCCGTGTGAATGGGTGTATGTGAGGTGCTAATTGTGAAGTGCCTTGTGTGGACCCAGGTTAGAGAGGCGTTTTATGTATGTGGTCCTTCTATCAACCACCAAGCGTCTAGTCTGCGGTTTCTATCGATAATGTTCGGCTCTACTTTGATGGCTATGTATGGATCTACTGCGCTTCCTGGTGCAGCAGAGAAGTGTTGGAGTGTCCTAAAGCAAGATGCCCAACGTGTGTGAGAGTGTTGGTAAATATGAAGGAAAGAGAGAGCGACTGGGTGGATGTGAGAAAGAGAGGGGGTCAGTCACTGGGTGGTGAGAGCGAGAGAGAGTGAGATGTATAACTGGTGGTGAATGCGTGAGAGGGATAACTGGTGGTGATTGTGACAGAGAGAGACACACGCGCACACATACACAAAGATGGATGCCCGTTGGTGAATGTGAGAGAGTGACACACTCACACAGATGGATAGCTGTTGGTGAATGTGAGAGAGTGACACACTCTCACACAGATGGATAGCTGTTGGTGAATGTGAGACGTTTAGGAAGGTACAGCTCTGTAGCTGGTGGCTAGAGAACTGCTCTATAAATGCACTCCACTTCTAGGTTTTATATTCCGACTTTCAGCAGATTAACGCACTATAATGAAACACTCGTCTGCGAAGGCACACCTGAATCGAATCACCTCTGATCAGTGCGTCAAACAAAAGGAGATCGGGTTGCAACGCCGAAGCAAAGTGTGTTACTCAAAGAAACATCCAGATCGACCGGAAGTATTGGAAGACATAACCACAGCACAATCAGACCTCCCGGTTCAAAAGAAAGTGCTCAACCTCCAGAGCAACTATTGGATAAAAAAAAAAACATTTATATCATGGTGTCCACTTTAAAAAGTGAGATATTAGAATGATCAACACAGCCCGATTACAAATCCCACAACACACAACCGCTATAAAGCTCCACCTGTCCTTCTATGTGTGTGCTCAGGATCATCGCGGAGAAGCCCAAAGAGATCTGTACACGCGGCCCAAGAAGTACTTCCGCTGCTGGAGCCAGGACGCCACGGAGATGGGCTACGTCAACATCAACAAGCTGGCGGAGGACATGTGTCGCTACGACCTGGACGACACCGACCTCCACTGGCTCCACACGCTCAACACAGAGCTGCTGCACATGGGTAGGAGACGCCGCACTAGCGTGTAACACGCTCCACTGGTGTGTAACACACTCCACTAGTGTGTAATACACTTCACTGGATGCACACACTTGACACAGAGCTTGAGCACATGGGTAGGAGACGCGTGTAGAGGCTAGTATATAACGCACACACTCGACTAGAATGTAACACTCTTCAATGCTCACCGCACACTTTCCACTAGACTGAAGCACACATTACTACATCCTAGTGTGACACACACCAATGGCGCAATGAGTGTTCCTTGCCACATAGCGGGAGGAAGAGGCTGTCCCATCACAACCAGATGGCTAATATCACAAGCCTGAACACAATTCAAGAGGCATTAAGATTGGACTAAAACCCCTCCAGGGTTACACAGAGATATGAGGCTGTAATGCATTAGTCACTGAATGCGTTCCAGGATGCATGTGTCACTTCCAGGATGCATGCGATGACCATGTTGTCATGGAAACTTGCCCCCCAAGAACTCAACAATTGTTGAACATCAGCAATGCATATATGAATTGAGTAATAAAACCGAGAGTCAACTAATAAGGTTTAAGGGTAGGAAATTACCTTTTCTTTACCAGGGCTTCATTTGCCCCATGTTTTCGGGGCAATTTTGGATCATTTCCTTGGCATTTTGGTGAAAGGTTGGGTGAAAAAAAAAATACTTTTTCTATCTTGCGTGACAAACCATCATGACACCAATAAAAACCTAACATTCTGGGCCTGCTGTGCAACACAGTAAAACACAGAAATGAATCTTCTATTTTATGGGTTATTTAAAAGCCCCCGTCGTCCCAATTGCGAGAGGCAATTATATGTCCTAAGCAAGGCCCCAAGCCCCTGTTCATTTCCGACCCTGTAAGGTACCACTACTCTCCTTATACCACGCTACCCAGCTTACCTGATCCTTGTGCCGGTTCCCCAGGGGAGGGCGGCCGTGGACGAGCTGACTGTGGAGCGGGCGCTGGAGGCCCTGGAGAGGCAGTGTCATGGCACATGAGGCACGCCATCGAGACGGTGGAGGGGCTGGGCATCGAGTACGACGAGGACGTCATCTGTGACGTGTGCCGCTCCCCCGACAGCGAGGAGGGCAACGACATGGTGTTCTGTGACAAGTGCAACATCTGCGTGCACCAGGTGAGACGCTTGTTAAAATGCTCTGCTTACACTCGTTAAAGCATCTGTTGCACTTGTTTAAGCATCTGTGTGCACTCATTAAAACCTATGTGGTAGACTCTTGTCAAAGCATCTGTTTACACTCATTAAAACATCTGCACGAACCAGGGAGATGCCTGTTAAAACATCTGTTTACACTCATTAAAACATCTGCGTGCACCAGGTGAGACGCTTGTTAAAAGCTCTGCTTACACTCGTTAAAACATCTGTTGCACTTGTTTAAACATCTGTGTGCATTCATTAAAACATCTGCATGAACCAGGGAGATTTAACACGTTTGTTAAAACATCTGTTTACACATTGAAACATCTGCGTGCACCATCTGTTTCAAATCTGTTAACCGTCATTAAAACATGGGCGTGCATGTAGACACTGATTGCAACATCTGTACCCTACAGGTAGACACTTCTTTACACATCTGTAATGTACAGGTAGACGCTTGTTTAAACATCTGTAATGTACAGATAGACATTCATGCAAATATCTGTTATATACAGGCAGAAAACTCGTTGAAACATATATAATGTACAGGTAACTGTCGATTCAAAATCTGTTCAATACAGGGAGACGCTCGTTTCAACATCTGTCATTTAAAAGTAGATATCATTATAATAACATGTGTAATGCCCAGGTAGACACTGATTACAGCCTATGTAATACAGATTTACTAAACGTTTACTAAAACATCTTTAATGGACAGTTAGACGCCCTTTAAATGTCTGTAAAGTAAGGTAGACGATCGTTATAAAATGTGTAATGTACAGGTAGACACTAATTAAGCATCGATTAAACATTTGTAGCACACAGGTAGGTGATAATGAAGCAGCCTGAATCTGAATGATGGTCCTACCCTGTGTTGCCCCCCCCCCCCCCCCCCCCTCTCTACAGGCGTGCTACGGCATCGTGAAGGTGCCCGTGGGGAACTGGCTGTGCAGGACGTGCGTGCTGGGACTGGAGCCCCAGTGTCTGCTCTGCCCCAAGAAGGGCGGCGCCATGAAGGCCACGCGGGCCGGGACCAAGTGGGCCCACGTCAGCTGCGCCCTGTGGATCCCCGAGGTAAGCGACGGGCCCCGGCTCTGATGTCTGTGGACTAATGGGTTTAGGGTTGTAGCTGACTCTTAGCCCAAAGGTTGGGCTGTAGCAAGAAGCCCTCAGCCTGTGTAACGATACGTATGAAACCTTTTAAAGGTCCCATGACATGCCAACAGGTGTGAGCGGGATTAGCCGTTTCAAGCCATTCTGAAAATCTGCCTCTTCTGACATCACAGGTGGGCGTGTCCACCTAGATGTATGACGGATAGATGAGCAACGTTTAATACAGTCCACTGGGTAGGCTGGTAGACTGATCTATCCAGTACACTGTAGGTGGACACGCCCACTTGTGATGTCAGAAGAGGCAGATTTTCAAAAGGGCTTGTAGCGGCTAATCGCACTCGCACCTGGTGGTATAATATGTCACCTTTAACAAAGTTGCTTTGGATAAACCATCTGCTATTGTCTCCCTACTTTCCATTGTTAATCTGGGTTGTGAATGTGTCCTGGTGCTGTCGTTTTGTGTCATGACGTTGATGTTTCTGGTCACAGTGTTGATGTGTCACAGTCTATGTGTCGCCGGTGGTAATGCGTGTGCGTGTGCCCAGGTGAGCATCGCGTGTCCAGAGAGGATGGAGCCCATCACCAAGGTGTCCCACATCCCTCCCAGCCGCTGGTCGCTCATCTGCAGCCTCTGCAAGCTGAAGACCGGGGCCTGCATCCAGGTGGGCTGACATAGGACTGACATAGGACTGACATAGGACTGACATAGGACTGACATAGGACTGACATAGGACTGACATAGGACTGACATAGGACTGCTGGATCAGACGTCTCGTTATATCAGAGGAGATATCACATATCACGTTATATCAGAGGAGATATCACGTTATATCAGAGGAGATATAAAGTTATAATAGAGTAGATATCACATTATATCAGAGTAGATGTGATACGTAACACTATATCAGAGAAGATACCACATTATTTCAGAGTAGATATCACATATCATTGTAGCTATCTCATGATATCAGAGTAGATATCACATTATGTCAGATTATGTGCAGTGTTTCCCCTAAGATGGAGTTGCAGTAGCGGAGGTGAAATGTTATTTTTTCTGCTCCTAATTTTTTTTGTGTGCTCTCAAAGCACACCCTGCCGTGAGGTTTCTATGTGTCTGCCGGCAACAGAAGGGTGTACATACAGCACATTTGTGCACAATAACGAGCAGGGAAATATGGAGAGATTAAACATATTAAAAGTATAATCTTTAAAACCATTATTTCAATTTATTTAACAAAAAATATATTATATCAACAACCACCGTATACAGTAAAATCACATAACACAAATACTACAAAAATCGAAAACGTCTGTGCCTCAAACCAATGCATCTTCCTACCCCCTCCCCTCTCCCCATCACAAAGGTTGTAGTAGGACCGTGAAGAGGCCATGCCTCTATTGAACAAGTTTTGGGGCTCCAGAGTCAATAATGGCGACTCTACTGAAATTGTTGCTAAATCCAAAATCCTCAAAATATCATGAGATACTTTTCAAAACTAAAGGTTGTAGTAGGACCATAAATAAGCCATACCTCTATGGAAAAAGTTTTGGGGCTCAAGAGTCAATAATGGCGACGCTATTGAAATTTTACCATTGTGGTCGTTTTCAGTTTGCACTTTGCAGACTAAGCTCGGGCTGAAAGCCGACAGCTCATAGAAGCCAATGCAATTCACCGTTCGCTAAAAACGACTTGTTTGGATGAAAACAATGTTGTAGCTCGTTCTCTGGGTTACTACACTCAATTGTGTCGCAACGATGTTTCACTGATAATCTATTGAACCACAATCTCTGAATCTGCCAATTCATTTCCAACTTTACTGAAGTTCCTCTCCGTTTATAGGCTTTACTCACAGCGTGAATTGACCTGGATATTAAGCGTCCGTAGCGCAAAATAATATAACATTAGTTTTTTAAAGAGATATGAAGGAGCTCTCCTCAGCAGCGGCGGTCATATTTCAGCAGCAGCTGCTAGGTGCATGTAGGCGAAACACTGATGTGATATCATGAGATATCTACTCTGATATCAGAGAAGAAACCGTAGATATCACATTGATCACAGGTCAGAGTAGATTACATAATCCGATGTCGAGTAGATACCAAACATAAGAGTAATCAATGTGTAACGGTTGGACGTGAACACTGACGGAGCAGGTAGGGGTTAGACAGTACAGAGACTCATCTGAACTGGATGAAAGCGGTAAGGCAGAATAACTGATAAGCAGACAGACAGTCAACCCGTGTCCGTGTCTCCCCCCCCCCCCCCCCCAGTGCTCGGTGAAGAACTGCAACCACGCCGTCCACGTGACCTGTGCCTTCGAGCAGACCCTGGAGATGAAGACCATCCTGGACGAGGGTGACGAGGGTGAAGTTCAAGTCCTACTGCCTGAAGCACAGCCGCTCCAAGACCCCCGGCGCCGCCGCCGAGCCGGGCCTGAGCCCCGCCCGGCCCAAGCCCGTCCCCACGGAGACGGAGAAGTGGGGCTGCGGGCGCAGCGGGCTGCGGGAGCTGGAGGAGGAGTTCCACACCGCTGATCCAGCCGGGGAGCTGGCCCGCGACCTGGGCGTGGCCGAGCCCCTCATGGACTTCATCTTCCAGTACTGGAAGCTGAAGAGGAAGACGAGCTTCAACCGCGCGCTGCTGCCCCCCAAGGAGGAGGAGGGCAACCTGCTGGTTGCAGCCGCAGGAGGACAGCATCCACACGCGCATGCGCATGTTCATGCACCTCCGGCAGGACCTGGAGAGGGTGGGTGCAGAGAGAGCGTGTGTGTGTGAGGGTTGAGTTAGGCCTGAGTTATGGTTGGACGTTGACGCAACGCAACGACCACGCAGACGCTTCGACAGGAGTCGTGAACCTGTTTTGGTTCTGCGTCGGGTTTGCGTTAGTGGACCAATCACAGGCCTTGATGCTGCGTCGCCTCAACGTAAGGTTATCATTTTTGGAAGTCGCATGTCAGGCCCTTATGGTGGACGCAAGGAGGGTCCGCAACGAGGAAATGGGTCTGTGAACCCCCTTGCATTGTGATAACGTCCAACCATAACTAAGCCAAATGTTTGGCTCAAAATGTTTAGATTGATATTCTGCCAATACTCTGAGTTATTTGAGTGTCCATTGTGGGGACACAATGGACTATATAAAAGTATATAAAAGTATATGAAATAATTAATATAGTTGAATGGGTATATGTGTGTGTGGCATTTGTGTGTGTTGTGGGGTGCATGTGTTTGTGTTTTATTTGTGTGTTGTGGTGGTGTGTGTGTGTATGTTTTATGCTGAATGGTTATTCTGGTTATAATCTGCTGGGTTTCTAGACAATTGAGTATTCTTTGTAATAATATTTCAAATAATGATTTTAATTCACTTAATGGGCTTGCGTGTTCATGTGTGTGTATAAATAGATTAGTAATTGACCTATAAATCAAGGATTATGTTATAAAGTGTGTGTGTGTGTGTGTGTGTGTGTGTTTCCCCTGCAGGTGAGGAACCTGTGCTACATGGTGAGCCGCAGGGAGAAGCTGAAGCTGTCTCAGAGTAAAGCCCAGGAGCAGATGTTCAACCTGCACATCAAACTCCTCAACCAGGAAGTGACTGCAGGTAATAATAATACATTTAATTTAGAGGCGCCTTTCAAGACACCCAAGGTCACCTGGGTGACCCTAGGTAGGCCCCTCCTGCCGTCTCGTTTCAGTATCCATAGCTACTGCATGTCGGTGTAATGGAAAACATATCTCATTTTATGCTGTCACACTAAGAAAGCGTTTTTTCCATCATAGAAAACAGACATTTCTTTTTAATAATGGAATATGGTGAAGCTTCGTGCTTTCCCTCTCCAAAGGGGCTTCATTAAAGTAATCCTCTTCCTGGGCGCTTCAAAGGGTCTCCAGGGAATAGCTCCCCTGCCGAGTCACCATGCGCTCTTAGCTAATGAGGTTCATCAAAGCTTGTAATGCTACAACTAAAATCAGGATACTGGATGAGGAGGTTTAGTTTTATCAATATTTCCCTGTGTTAGTGTTCGAGTGCTACTTGTCAACAACCTGTTGGTACATAAATAAGAGAGACGAAACAGAATATTGGATGTCCTAAATGCGTCTAATTTCGAGGGTGGTGATCCTGTGGTTCGAGGAAGAGAGAACCACATGATGAGTTAGTTTGTACTGATGTGTCCGTGGCCGGTTGTGTTATTCTACGGTCAAACTGCCGTCCGCGCTGAAGCTCCCGCTGTCGGCCGTACTAACGCCGGGTTCCTCCGCAGGCGTTCCTTTGTCCTTCCCCATCGAGAGCCTCCTGTTCCACCCCTCCGCCCCGGATCACGCTGAAGCTCAAGATGCCCAAAGCCCAGCTGCTGGGCAACGGCAAGAGCAGCGCCAAGTCGGGCAACGGGCCCCTCTGTCCGGATAACAGCCTCAACGTCCACGAGCAGGGGCCCGCCGTGGTCCCCGGGGGCCTGGGCCTGGGCAAGCCCCAGCTGCACAGCGCGGCCGGAGGGAGGAGCGCCTCCAACGGCCTCCCGCCCACCTCCTCGTCCTCGTCCTCGTCCTCCTCGTCCTCCGGCCACCGGGAGGCCAACGCCGTCTCCAGCAGCACCTCGGCGCCCGCCAAGCCCGGGCAGCGGGAAGCCGCTGGCGCTGCACGCCGCGCTCCACAGCCAGCACGCCTCCAACGGCAAGCCCCCGAAGCCCGCCGACGCGGAGCGCAGGGGGCCCGGGGGCGGGGGCAAGGCCAACGGCCTCGCGGAGAGGTGCGTGGCCCAGAAGGACATCTCCTGCCAGACGCCCGGCGGGGAGCAGGGCGCCCCCCTGGCCGAGGCGCTGTGCCGCGGCGGCCAGCCGGCGGGCTTCCGCAAGGCGGGCATGGAGCACTTCAGCCGCTCCTTCAAGGAGGCCACGGTCAGCCTGGTCCGCAGCACGGAGGACCTGCGCCGGCCCCGACCGGCTGGGCCGCAAGTCGTCCTCCTCTTCCTCCTCTTCCTCCTCCGCGGCGAAGGAGCGGCTCTGGCCCAAGCCGGCGTCCTCCTCCTCCGAGCCGCCGCCCAACGGGGCGCGCTCGCGGCGGGAGACGGACGGCTACTGTCCCGACGCGGAGCTCAGTGACTCTGAGTCGGAGGTCAAGGGCCGCCACAGACAGAGGAGGGGGCCCAAGTCGCCGGCGCCGGCCCCCGGGGCGCCCCTCCCCCCGCCCTACGCCCGTGGCAAACCGGCCGTGGCGTCAAGAGGCGCGGTTCAGAGGTGACGGCCGTGACGGGAGGTCTAGCGACCGCCACGGCTGCGACACGGCCTCTCCCGGAGGGGGTCGCCGCGGAGCGCTGCGCCCCCCCAGGATCCGTCGACACTGGCGGTCCGAACTCTGGGTGGGGGGGCGGGGTTAAGGGACCATAGATGCTATCCAGGAATAGTGAAAGACCGATGCATGATGGGCAGTGTAGGGCCGTTGAAACATTGTACTAGATGTGTCGAGTCGTGTCCCCCCCCCCCCCCTGTGTCTGGCATGGGCTCGGGCCGACGGGCCTCGACCCCAGAGGCCGATGTACAGGCCCGATTTTTCTTAGCTAGACATTTGTAATCACACCCTTTTCGAATTTGCATTAAACTCCAAAACAACTCCACAAACTCTGGAATTCCTCCTACACAAAGGATAGGTTTGCCTTTGAACAGCTTTTGACTGCTGTTGTACATATGTTCACTGGCCACTGGAGCGAGTTGGTCTGAACTGGAATGTAGATCATTTGTTGTCACAGAGTCCAAGAGAGGAGGGTGATTTGAATGCGCTGAATACGTACATCACAGGGGGGGGGGTGACCATTCGAGCAGATTGTACCACACCTGATTAGTCACAGTGAAGGACTTCCTCGTACCCTCTCCTAGTCTCCTTGAGATTCTCCTATCTGACATATCTTACCGAGGTTTATATGCTGGAATACAAATGTGTACCAAATGTTCTGCATTCCCAGGGAAATGCAACTACACCGTTCAGAGTCAGGTATGAGGTGTGGATGGACTATATATTTCCAGCTGTATGCACTACTTTCTCTGCAGTGGGGAAACCAGACTCGTTTAAGGTGAAGATAACAAACGTAGCTATACTCTAAAAAAAAACTGGCTAGAGTTATGGGGGTGTCTTCCTTCTGCTGACTGACTTTATCGGAGACCGGCTCCAGCACCACCTTTCCATAATAAATGGTTCCATGGGCCTTCTTCACCTGGCAGCCATCTTGGTTCTTAACTCTTGCTGGAAAAGGGAACTCGGGGAACTGAATGTGCATTCGGCAGCCATCTTGGTTCTAACTGCCAGCAGGGAGGTCCCATCCGGCTCGCGCTTAGAACCAGGATGGCCGCTCGGTGACTAAGGCCCATAGAGCACTTCAAGATGGTAACTATTTGAGGTAATAATAAAAAGACAAACTTTTATCTTTTCCAGTTAGACTTTTTTTGACCCCACTTATCTTCCATTATTATGGCTTACATTGCCAGCAGTTTCAAAGTGTTAAAGTGGGATTACATGTTACAGTATTTTTGTTTATTCGTATTTTTTTCAACGAATGCCTTGTCAAGACTCCTTTTTTCTTCGTTTTTTTAAAGAGCAAACACACAGAACCGCATTTTTCATTTGGCTGAAAAAAACAGTTTGTTTATATAAACTTCTGGATGGCGCCCAATGCACACATGTGGTCTAGCTGTTCTGTTCCATCGGCCCATCATACTAGCGGATCACAGCGTTTATCAACACGCAACATGTGCCAAAACGTCAACTGTTCAAGATACAGACTAATATATCGTTATCTTCCAACCTCTCTAAGGTGGTCATGAGCATTTCTCCATGTATAAATTACTTTGGTTTGTGGTTTGCCAGTTTGCGACACATTTGAGACTATTTTCCAACCCGAAGAGAAATAAAGTAGTACAGATACTTCTGTTTTGTATACGATCATACTAATAACCTGTTCTACTGTGAACTTTCTGCCTGGAGCCAGCGACAAACACTACATCCTGACGGGGACTGTCAACCGCAGAGGGAAATATTCAGAGCTACACGTTTTACTGTCAGAAAAGGACCTAATAATTGTATTTTCTTTTTTTAAGTACATTTTTAATAAATTGTGAAAATGCAATATTCCATTTTGCGTGTTTTGGAATTATTTTAGATGCAGACTTTTGGTACTCTTAATTAGCCTGGGAACCCAATTAATTTGCTTATGCCAGGCTCTTACTATACCATTCTATTAAAGGGCCCTATTTTAACACAAGGTGTGAGCTTAATTAGCCATTATTACACAACGTTTCGAAATCTGCCTTTTCCTATGCCTGAGTGAAATCACAAGGGGGAGTTTCCATCTAGATATATAATGGATACAAAGGCAACATTTCCTACTGTCCAACGGTTTGATTAGTAGACGGGTCAATCAAATATACATCTAGGTGGAAACTCCCTGTGATGTCACAAAAGCACAAGGTAGGGCAGATTTTGCAACGGCTTGCAATGGCTAATCCCACTCACACTGGTGGTAACATAGGGGAACTTAAATAGAAAGGGTTTACAAAGAAGCACCGACTTCTCTAACTGACCGCTAGATGGCAGTGATCCCCAGCGTAAAAAACAATTGTAGCCGTAACTGATGTATTTGAAGTTTACACTATTCCTTCCTCTCCGAATACTCTATCCATATGTTCTGAGTTGACAGATGGAATTTGGAAAATAATTAATTAATTAGGACACTTCATTTGCACTTGGAGGTGCAAATTAAGGTAAGGCGGACCGGCCTAACTTAACCGGAATCGATACTGCTCTTTTAAAAATAAGTAGGGTGTTAACAGGGAAGTGGAAGTGCGATGGGGCCACTGATCAGCGAGTGTGGTGTGTGTTGTGTGTGTGTGTGTGGGGGGGGGGGTCCCATCTTCAATCATCTGTTCGCCTATCACCAAACTGCCTCCTCAAACACCTGCACGCAAAGACCCCGCACCGACGCCCCAAACACCCCGCATCGCCTCCCCACACCCTGCATGCAAACACCCCGGACCGCCTCCCCAAGCACCCTGCATGCAAACACTCCGCACAGCCTCCCCAAGCACCCTGCATGCAAACACCCCGCACCGCCTCCCCGAAGCCCCCGCCCGCCTCCCCAAGCACCCTGCATGCAAACACCCCGCACCGCCTCCCCAAGCACCCTGCATGCAAACACGGCCGTACCGCCTCCCCGAAGCCCCCGCCCGTCTCCCCAAGCACCCTGCATGCAAAACACCTCGCACGGCCGCCGGGGAGGAGCGCCAGGCAGTGCATTGTGTGTGCGGTGAAGAATCATGACCATTCCGTCTCGTTATAATACGTAAGGCGGAGTAGTTATGCGGCCTTTTTATTTGATGTACAGTTTGGTCAAGGGACTGGTTTTTGGGTTTCCTGGTCGTGGATCCTGTGCTGCTGACGCTGTGTGAGAAAATGCCGGTTTAGTGCATTTTGAGAGAACCCAACCAGGGAAGATCCCGCTGCGGTACCGTAGCGCTGCCAATGGTTTATACATGTGATCTTTATACGGATGTTACTGTTATTCCTCTGCTGTATTGGAACCAGGGACCTTTTCAAGATATTCACTGGAATACATTGTGAATTGTGTTATCTCGCACTTCGGTGTCAACGACGTAGTTTGAACATGTAAGTAACACTGCAGTCAACCTACATTCCATCCACTAATAATAGTTTGGGCTGACTGTTTGCCATTCACATTTGAGTCTGCGTGTCATGAAAAACGAGATGCACGTCAATGACTGACCAAGCATAGTGGCCGATCTGATGTTAATTTGCTTAACAAATTTGGTTTTCTGCAGACATCGGATCCCACAATGTCAGCCAATTTAACCCTGAAGGAGCTGCCGATGGAGGACTGGATGGCACACTTGCCCAGTACTCTGTGGGACATCCCCCTGTGCAATCTGGCCATCCCAGGTCGGACACATAACCCAGTTATAACACTGTTGTATGGTTGACCAAGACTTCGATTTCGTGCTTGCTGTAGAAAACATATCCCTGATATTAAAAAAACAATACAATTATAATTTTCATTTACATTGTTTAACCGATTTGCTATTTGCTATATTTAAACCCATGTGTCATTAATTAGTCCCGAGCAGGTAGGTAAGTTGGAGCAGGTAGGGGATAGGTCTATGGCTCAATAGTTAGGGTGAGTGCATCATCCCAATAGGTCTCCAGAAAGCTGTGTCTTTAGCTGTGTAGCACTAAAATGACCAGTATCATACTTAAAGTTGACCCCAATTAAGTATTAAGTAGACTAATGGGTTCTCTTCATGTCTCTCTCTCACCACCAGGCAGTCACAACGCGATCACTTACTGTCTGGATATGAACGACCGATCCCCAGTGGACCTTACACAGCCCGACATGCTCCAGAAGCTGGACAGATACATGAAGCCCCTTATCCGGCCCTTCGTTTACAAGTGGGCCGTCACCCAGGTAAGATGGGATGGGGGGGGGGGGGGGGGGGGGGGGGGGGGGGGGGGGGAGAGCACGGACATGTGAGCAAAGAAAGGCTCTAAAGATATGCAAATATGTATAGAATTTATACATATACGCACCAATTTTGATGTCACAAATGGATGGATTCGAAACAGCTTGTAGTGAGTAGTCAGCCTTACACAGCAGGTGGTAACCTTTAACCCTGATTGGCAGGAGCACGGCATCCAGCAGCAGCTGGACTGTGGCGTGAGATACTGTGACCTGAGGATTGCACACCGGCCGACCGACAACTCCAATGACCTCTACTTCTACCATGGAAGTCTATACCACCGTTACCGTAGAGGTATACTTAACTTATTCTACTCCTACACAGAGTCTACACCACTGTCAACTGTAGAGGTACTTTACTAAATCTACTCCTAGCAC
This sequence comes from Gadus chalcogrammus, assembly GCF_026213295.1. Classification (NCBI taxonomy): domain Eukaryota; kingdom Metazoa; phylum Chordata; class Actinopteri; order Gadiformes; family Gadidae; genus Gadus; species Gadus chalcogrammus. The sequence goes on along the minus strand of NC_079423.1, from coordinate 5,234,271 downwards.
AGAGTCTACACCAACGTTATTGTAGAGGTAGCCTACATTACTAATATTACTTCTACCACAGTGTACAACACCGTTACTCGAGAGGTGCTTTACTAATACTACTCCTAGCATGGACTGTGGATGGTATATTTATGAATAATACGGTTACTTAGAGTTATGTTGATTAGGGCTTCATTATTTTGGCAAAAAATCGTATTGCGATATTTTGTCATTCTGCGATACACTGCGATAAGAAATATAAAAATGAATATAAAAATAAAAGATAATTAATCATGGTATTATGATTGGGTTGATTTTGTAGCGGCGTGCATCTGCATAGATCCGTTTGGAACCCCTCTTGTATGGTGCAACACTGACGAAGGCGTCCAAAGGCTTTTCTGCTTTGGCTTTGCATGGCATTCAGATTTGGCTTTGCACTCATCATTCAAAGCTCTCGATAAAGTACTTGTTTGTCCAACGTCGTCTTTTCTGTGACCAAAGCAATTCCATACAACTGACGTTGTTGTTCTCCTCTTTTTGCTGGGTCATTTAGAAGTTTTGTTCCACGATTAGCAGGGGCTGTCTACGACTGCTTTGGTTGTCTGATCATGAACTGATCAACATGATCAATGATTGGTGGTACGCTGTGCATGCAGAGCTGCATGTCCCTCAGTGTATCCAAGAACCCTTAAATCAGAGTAAATGAAGTTATATCAGACAGATTACTCTTGTAGATTAGTCATGGAAAATGAGAACCGTACAAGAAAACAATATATTGTGTAATATGGATCAGTGGTTTTAATTAGCCTCCTGTGTGGTCTTTTGTCCTTTTAGTAAGTTGACTCAGCTATTCCAAAACCATACTATCAAGTTGTTTATAAGTTGATAACAACTTAATATGCGTCCAACATGAACTGTCCCCAACATTGACTTAAGTGCTCTGGGATGTGTGAGTTCTTGAGGAATTTATGAATAAAACACTTATATGATGGTCTCGGCCTGTGGTCTTTGTCTATGGTGATCTGTACATGCCTGTGGTGGTCTTTAATGTGTCTATTGTGAGCCGTGGTGGTCTGAGGTGACCTGCGGTGGACTCTTAACCTCCATGTGGTTCCCCACAGACGGTGCTGACAGAGATCCGAGCGTGGCTGGACCACACCCCAGGGAAGTGGTGATCCTGTCCTTCAGCCACTTCCTGGGTCTCAACCAGGAGCTGCACATGCTCCTCATCACGGCCATAAGAGCAGCCTTCGCCACCAAGCTCTGTCCAAGACGGTAAGTAAGGCCAGTGGTTTGCGGCACCGCCACGATTGTTGATATGTATTTACAGTAAACTTGGTGCACCAAGAAGTAACTTGGCATACAACAATTAACGGAGCGTACAAAAAACGATCCATTCTAACAGTACCACTAGTGTTCCGCTTATCGCCAGTGTGCTATGTTCATTGTTTGTGTATGGTATTCTTATTATGAGTACCTTATATTGACACAATCTATATATTTGAACCTTTTCTTCCTCGGCCTTTATCTCCATTGCCGCAATACCCAAAATATCCCAAGTGGATCATTTAAAGCACCTAATTTTATCTTTATCTATAAAATCTGTGTTTCTTCCAGGAGCCAGTGACTCTGAGGAACCTTTGGGCGATGGGCTACCAGGTTATCGTGTCTTACGAGCACAAGCTAGCGTAAGCGGTCAGAACGACCTGTGGGCACATATTCCCTACTGGTGGGCCAACAAATGGCAAAGCCGAGGCCCTCATCAGGAGTTTGAGCAACGGAAGCAAACATGGCCCGACCGGGTAATTTCCCCCAAAACTTTCGCTAAAACTGAAGCGTCAGGACGAGCACTTTATTGGAAAATTCTCTGCTTTCAACACAAAGGGATGCATTGATACTGATAATCTACTCCTATGCTGATACAGAGTCCAAAAAGTAATGTAAGCAAAGTTACCCAGTTACCGTTTTTATCTATTTAAAGTTCTCTCTAGAGAACATTAAGGATTGAAACATTCTTTTGTAAGGAAGAATGTTTCTTTCTTTCTATTTGTGGGGTACCAGAAACATTTGTACATGGCACTAGGTTAGTTTGAGGCTGCTGTTGCTATCTCATTCTTGAATTGTCCCTGTATGTATTCAAGACGGGAATAAACTCAGATATCCGGTAGCCTTTTCAACCTGGACATAGTTAAACATTTATATATATGATTTTTTCAGCATGTAACATTTCTGGACACCCCCCAACCCCCTCCAGGAGGTTTCTTCGTGACAGGGATCAACCTGACAGAGGACATGAAGTACATCTGCTCCCCACCCGACCGAGTCACTGAAGGACCTGGTCACCTCGAACTACCCGGCCCTGCTGGCCTGGGTCAGGGAGCAGAGCCCGGGCTCCAAGGTGGGCTCCCTCAACATCATTGCCGGGGACTTCATCAGCGAGAGCCAGTTTGTCCCGAGCGTGGTGGCGCTCAATGAGAAGCTGCTGAACGACAAGATACTCAATGGCCGCCCTCCTGAGGGTCGGACTGCAAAATAAAAAACCTGCTTCTCAATACGTGTCGGAATGCGACGTTGATGCGCATCGCGTATAGATTTGTATTGGTCTGCATATGGATATGTGTGTCAATATGAATATCGCTGCGTATCCGTCTACGTATTGATACTTACAAGTCTGTGGAAAATGTGAAGCAATGGCATGAAACCACGGGTGCTTGTGTTAGTAAGAGAGACAGGAATGTTCAAGTGGTTTGAATTAATGCATCTCAGACGTATTGCACTTCTTGACGACGGAAGATGAGAATAGAATATTTTATATATTTTAGCTGCTTCTGAAAAACACTGGGTGTCTTGACCCGCACTGACCTTTATCTGAATTTGTTTACATTTCGTTCACTCGAGTACTGTGTCACCGTGAGAAAAATCTGTAATAATTAGCAATATTTATAACTACTGATAGTCTCTTTTCATTTCAAGGGAATCCTCTTGATGTAGGCATTTCAAACACGCAAGCACAAAATGTATGTAAGCTGGCTTTAGCTAGCCACAGACCACATCGCCACACTGCAACTGAACTAAAAAAGAAGGTATGTCTAAATGATTGTTAACACAAGATTTAAAGCAGTTGCCAAGTTGCACTCAGTTAATACGTTTATGCAAAGTAGGCGAACGTGTAGGAGGCCACAGAGCATGTGGTATATATTATTAGCATGAGCAAACAACCATGGGTGTTGTAGCTTTTATAAACTATACTTTCCACCCGGATACAACGGCGGCGCCTCCTAGCCTGTGGTGCTTTTCAATAAAATAAACAAGTGAATAAAGACTTTATAGACAAAACAACCAGTCTTTTTGTGTATTTGTTGTTCATAGTTGAAAGGCGATCATCTATAACGAGTTGTCCAACTTAAGGATCTAAAGGCTTTAAGTCCTTGTTGTGGCAAACTAGTCATCGCTCAATTAATAGATTCTGAGGAGCAGGTGAAGGGTTCAGGGGAGCCTCCCTGCTCATTGATGCTACAAGATTATATCAAACCCAGAACCTTTCGAATGGGAATCGAACACCCATCCACTAGACTACACCATTATATCCACTCTATTGTGTTCATTCCACCTTGCTTTAACAACAAGCCAAAACTGTAAACCAGAAAGTTCACCTTTTCCTTTTGTTTCCATGTTGGCCCTTCCCTTAAAACCAACAAACCCTTTGTTCGATGTTCTCATTCATTTTCATTGTGCTCAGTGAACAGCGTCTTAATATAATAGGATCTGCATTACAGGTTATACGTGTAATTAGTTTAGCCAAGCGTGGGTTGTTGACATGGACAGTTGTGGTATATGAATATTATGAAGCATAACACATAACAAGGAAACAGCGCCCTCTGGTGTGTCCAAATAGTAGGAGATAGCGGTGAATCGACGAAAAATCAACCCAGTACCTCGACACACCACCTGGACTACAGTTTGCTGTATTTTGGTTAAAGAGACTGGCTTAAAATACGAGGAGATATATGCCATAATTGGGGTTTAATCTATAATCTTCGTCTCACATAAACGCGCTGGCGCAAGGCGAATAACAACTGGATTTGGGACGTAGGTCAAGATGATTATTTATTTTTGCATTTTTTCCAACAGTGGCCACATCTCTAATCGACCGTTAACCTTTGCACACAAATATAACCTATAACCTGCCATCATCGATACACGATTACGATAGGATTTGCAGATTCTGTAGGAATCAATGAAAATCATTTCTATGATTTTCTATTCGCACAGGGTCTGATTTAGTTGTCATTTTTTCTGAAGCTAATTAAAGTGCAATAACATTATTGGATATAAAGAAGAAGAACAGCCACAGAATAACTTTTGCGATCTATGGGTTGGAGGTCGTTGCTGGGCTTTAACTTTCCACTAGGTGACTTTAACCACTCAGACTACTTCCTTAAACTATGGACCAGGACGCATCTATTTCTCATTACCATTCTCCCTATAGCTTCACTATGAGAAAGGTATGTCTCGGAAAACCGTGGACTATAACAAAGGGAACTGAATCTCTGAAGTTTTCTTTATGCGAACCAATGGCCTGAACGCTTTCAAACGAGAATGCGCATCCACCATGTCCGACGACAAACACTCTTCCACGGACGGCTTTCTTACCCAGGAGTACGAGGAATGGATGTCCCGTTTACCAGAGGAGCTGTGGGACATCCCATTATCCAACCTAGCCATACCGGGTAATATATATTATGATCGGTGATAAACCAGTGAGGAAGATCATCACTACAAATACAATTCAAAACTTGTGTTGGATCGAATGTGTTGTGTTGACGTGAGACCAGGCAGCCACGACGCGATGAGCTACTGTCTGGATATGAAGTCCCCCATGGTCCAGTCCCAGCCCATCCTCATCAGACTCCTAGACCGACTGTTCAGGTGCTTCTCGCGGCCCGTGATCCTCAGGTGGGCCACCACGCAGGTAAGACGTGTGGATAATAAGATAAAGTTATAACAACTTATACACAAGTGGTGGACGTACTTATTGGGGGTCGATCAAGTGACGGCTTAGTTTTGTTTCTCAATGTATGTCGTAACATATAAACAAGCAGAAAAACACTAAGTTTTGTTTTGTGGCTGTGTATTACTATCGCTCTTTAGTTGTAGGTGACAGTGTTCTCACAGAACAGGATCTTTACAACAGCCTTCACTGCTCGGAGCGATGTGTTATCTGTATTATGAGGATGTGCAACGTTAGTATTGTTTCATGCTTGATGATGCAAAAGAAAAAGGATAATGAAGTAATATTGCATGTTCTTTATTTGTAAAAACGTTAATTATGAAAGAGAAGTGAAAACGAAAACGAAATTGCCAAATTGTAACCAGCATAGCCTGTCCTTCACAATAGCTTGTTTGCATATCATCTGATCTGCCTTGTTGAACTGATGGTTATCCCATCTGCAGCATAAAAGCATCGGGGACCAACTTCATATGGGGATCCGATACTTCGACCTCCGCATCGCACGGAAACCTCACGACTCCTCCAACTACCTTTTCTTCACTCACGTCATTTACTCACACCTATCCGTTTTGGTGGGAAAGAGTCAACCTCATCTATATAATATATATTTTAATTGAACACTGCATTTACTCTCCAGTACACTCATACCCCTTTTCTGGCGAACGCCTCACCTTCCATAGGAGACGCTGGCGTCTGTGGCCACATGGTTGGAGTCCCATCCCAGGGAAGTGGTGATCCTGTCTTGCAGCCATTTTGAGGGAATGAGCGCCAAAGTTCATGAGTCCTTCATTCTGTCCCTCAGGAAATTGTTTGGCTCCAAACTCTGTCCCAGGATGGTGGGTTACAGTCATATTTAAACTATAAGTGTCTCTAAACTGACATGGTATCTTTAAAAAGACAACTGTTGTGTGATCAATGAATTGGCCAATTGCTGTCTTGCCCGCACAGGAAGCAGTGCCAACCTTGAGGAGTCTGTGGTCCAATCGTTGGCAGGTACTGCTGTCCTACGAGGACCAATCAGCAGCCAGATATCCCGAGCTCTGGCCAGCCATCCCCTACTGGTGGGCCAATCAGCCGACGGCACAGGGCGTCATCAACTACCTTGACGGGCGGAAAGCCATGGGGCGCCCAGGTGAGTCTCCGGTACATACCTGGTCCCAGCTGAGTGTAGAATATACCTGGCCTAGGTGAGTGTAGAATATACCTGGCCAAGGTGAGTGTAGAATATACCTGGCCCAGGTGAGTCTCGGGTTTGTACCTGGCCCAGGTGAGTGTAGAATATACCTGGTCCCAGGTGAGTGTAGAATATACCTGGCCCAGGTGAGTGTAGAATATACCTGGCCCAGGTGAGTGTAGAATATATCTGGCCCAGGTGAGTGTAGAATATACCTGGCCCAGGTGAGTGTAGAATATACCTGGCCCAGGTGAGTGTAGAATATACCTGGCTCAGGTTCCTACCTGGTCGTTTGCTGTTAGGTTCAGCAAGTGATACAATGCATTAATGTGTTATTGTTTGGGTTAGCTATTTCATAGCTGTGTGTTTCATGTCTTGTTGTCAAATAAGGCTTGTTTGTGTGTGTGGTTCTAATAGAAGGACTGTTTGTGTCTCTCGGCATATCCTAACAGATGGCTTGTTTGTGTCGGGGCTAAACCTGACGACAAACCTGTGCTTCATGGTCCTGGAGTGGGACCAGTCCCTGCGGACGCTGTCCCAGGAGAACTGGGATCAGCTGAGCGTCTGGCTTCAGAAGCAGACCCCCGGCTATTCCCTCCAGAGCCTCAACATCATCGCAGGGGACTTTGTTGGGCCCATCCCCTTCTGTCCCCTGGTGATCGCTCTGAACCAGAGATTTCTCCTGCACACCAAGTAGATGGTTCCATCTTATTCTCTCTTAAACTCTACCCTAAAACTGCCATTAAACCCTATCCTTAAACGATACGGTTTATCCATAGCCTTAAACCCTTTCTGTTAAAGTCTGTCATCAAAGAACAAATGCTTTGTCTACCGTATTTCAACCACTTCCAAAACCCTTCCCTTAAACCCTGTCCTTAATGAACAAAGGTTTGGTCTACAGTGTTTAATGGGTAAAATATATGACGATTGAAATGAGGATGGTGATCATGAAGGAAGTTAATCATGATATAATTGTCTCAATATAATAGAGATATTACTACACTCCTGATGGCCTAAGAATTAGGTAATTTTAAAGTTTTTAACACTAGATGTATTTTATTCAGTTTATCAACCACTTGTAACATGTAATTTAAAAGTTCATATTACATGAAAGATGTGTATAAATGATAGTTTTTATAAACTGTATTCATGTGCCAGCATTAAATAAATGACTATAAACAATAATGTTTGTACCAAATAATTTAGTTTATTTCAAAGAAAAACAAATAAATGAGATGACGCTGAACGTAAATGTATTTTTCTCTCTGTAGCGGAAAGGGAAAATAGCCAGGGGGAATCAAATGGAAGCAGCGTTTGGAAAACACTGCTGTAGGAGTGCGACGTTATCCTGACATCGCTCACGTTTGGCTCAAATTGTTTACAAAACGATATTCTTGAGGGATGGGACGTTTTTCCTATTGGCGAAAGGAGGGTCCGCTCATTAACACCCACGTGTCCCTGTGTCCCCATAATGTCTTTGTGTACCCCAACTATTTAAGACTTGGGAGTAGAGTGCTCCTTTGGAAGAAGACTGAAGCGGTCGTCTCCGCGAGACGGCGTGTGACGTACGGTAGCAGGGGGGACCTTGCGCCGCCTCTAGGATCTGGCCGGGAACATCTTCCTGTAGCGCCCGTATGCCGCCGTGCCGATGATCACCATGACGACTGCCGATCCTTCGTCGGCGTCCACAGTCACTTCCTGTACGGTGGCCTCCCTGTACAGCCAACTAAACCCCCACACACGATTAATAACCGCTATATTATTGCTTTTTTTCTTTGCCTTTGTTATTTTTATTTAAATTATAATATTTTATGATGCGTCTGCTACTTTCCATTGACAATTATATTTTCCATTTACCTGGGCTCGTAATGGTAAAGTTACTAGTACAGCATCATTTGTGATGAAAAAAATCGAAAATCCAAATTAAACTTCAAAACCGACTCGCCTTAATTGGGCTGAGCTGAGGTCTACTTCGAGGTTCAAGATGAGCTTCCCGGTGGACCGGACCACCTCGTCCTCCAGGATCGCCTTCAGCCGGTCCAGACCCTGCTCCGTCAGCGCCGACACAGCCACGGTCTCAGGCTCTGTGGGGTGGTAGCTGAGCACCACAGAAACACCATTACCAACCACCCCCCACGTTAGCTCCATGTAGGATCAATATTCGTCTGGTACTTTACCTGTTTAACTCGTTGCACCCCAAGTTTTACAGGATGCCTTCAGGTAGACCGGTTTTCAAACTCACAACGTTTACGCCCAACACTCTAACCACTACTACCCTATCACTAGAGCCACATAACATAACATAACATAACCCATTCTGTGTTCCTTCACCAGATTTTTTCTTGCCTTCTTGGGTCTACTGCTAGGGGGCTGTCAAAAATATGGCCTGTTAAGCCCTTTGAGACTTTAATTGCGATTAAGTGATATACTAATACCATTTTTATTGAGTTAATTTCAATATTTTTCCAGTTAACGGTAGCGTGGGCATATATATAAAGGCTGAGCTGTGGGAATTTTGTTCTACATACACTACAGCTCAAGCATTCAATGCTAGATGACGTTTAAATCAATCATCATTCAAAAATTGATTTGCTACAGATGTTCCGCAGACAGGAATTATCCAGGGGTACCCACCTGCAAGATGTTCTTTAAAAAGGTCACATATTATACCCTCAGCTGCGAGTGTGATTAGCCATCACAGTTTCAAAACGGCCTGTAATGGCTCATCACACTCACACCTGATGGTATAATATGTCACCTTAAAGCAACGCTAGCAAAGAGAAGTGGTTCTTACTCGTTGACCAGGTCGATCTTGTTGTGGACCTCGATCATGGAGCTCATCAGGCGGTCTGGGATCTGCAGACTTTTCAGGACGTTGAGGACGTTCACCTTCTGGTTCACCGTCTCCGGGTGGCTGATGTCTCGCACGTGCACTATGAGGTCCTGGAACATGCACGGAAACACGAGGGAACCATGGTTACGCATCGGCCACTTCTTATTAATGAGCCACTACGCTATGGAAGGAATTTGTGTTTGCTGCCAACTATAGGTCAGGATCTGGAATGCGTGGTACCCTTTAAACAAAAGATTTGCACAGCAAAACCTGAATTTGCCAAACAGGGAATGTTCATGGGACTTTTGTGTCTTTTCGGAGATGAAAGTGAAGAAAGAGACAGGGAATGAAATGTATCACAGAACCACAGATCAGAATCAAACCTGCATCTCTACCAGGCTTTTTGCCAACGTGGTGGGCAGCACACTAGCTACGTTTCCAACCGGGAGGCGGTACCGAGTGTTTGACGTCCTCCAGGGTGGCCGAGAAAGAATCGATGAGCTGGTGGGGCAGCTGGGACAGGAAGCCGATGGTGTCCACGTAGAGCACGGTCATGTGATTGGGCAGCTGGCCGGCGTGCACCGTCACGTCCAGCGTAGCGAACAGCTGGTTCCTGGGCTGGAGGGCGCGGTCCCCGGTCAGTGCTTTGATCAGAGTGGTCTTTCCTGTCCCCGAGAAGAAGAGTATTCAATGTCCGCGAACGGGGAGACAGATGTTTGCTATTTCATTGATTGGCAGCTGTAGCAGGATATATTTTGCTTAAAGTTATTAGGCTGTGAGTCCGTACTATCATTTTAGATTTAGTCATTAAGCAGGTAGAAGGGGTGGGCATCTTTCTCAATGGCTGAGGACCTTAAAGGGATTGAACCCAGTAACTCTATTCTGGGAAGAAATGCTGAAATACCTAAAATACCGTCCATAATAAAGGGATAAAGTTAAAAGACAGTCCACCTCCTTCACCATTTTCAAAAAATACCTACTTTATTTGGTTAGGATCCCTGTGATTTCTAGTCAAGATTTAAATGACCAAATAGAGTGAGTTTATCCTGTGTTTTCATAGCGGTCTGTCTTCAGCCTCTCACCACAGTTGGTGTATCCCATCACCGAGACGACTGGGAAGTCTTTGTCTTTCCTCTGGGAGCGCAGCAGGTTTCTCTTCCTTCGAAGCTGCTCGAGGGCCACGCGGATCTTCGTTTCCCGCTCTTTCAGTTGTCTCTGTTGGAACTCCTGCAGCGTCTCGCCTGGGGAAGAAGGTGACCATGAATAAAGCTTTCGCACGATACAATAATTTCACACTTCCTTATTTACCCCAGAACCGATCAATAAGAAGCAAAACATACCTGAGCCGCCGATGTATCTGTTACCGCCGCCCTGCTGGTCAAAATTTGCTATTTCGTTTCTCAGGCGAGATCTGTCAAGGTCATGAATTTCCAATCCGTTATTCATCAAGAATTAATAACGCGTACATTAAAGGCAATTACAATTACAACAAAAAAGACTCCGAGACAAAAAGCTAAAGGGAGCAAAAATACAAAAAATATAACTAGATAAAAATACTGTGGCCCCTCAAATCCCATTCATAAGCCAACAGTGGTATCAGCTCATGGGCACAGCTAGGGGTGACTTGTTCTAGGGCACCTCATCACTCAGAATGCGTCAAGGGATTGACAAGCAACCTTTTAGCTGGCAGATTACTCAATAATATATTAATCTTAATGAATGGCATTTTATCTACAATACTTTTAGTGAATACATTCCTTACATTGGGAGGCCCCAGTGCCAGTGGGATTCAAACCCCTGGTAGTGTTAATGCCTTGCTTTAGCAGTTGAAAGGCCACCTCCCTACCTGAGCAGGGGGATCTCCGCCAGAGAGATCTGTAGCTTCGCCTCACGCGTCCGTGCGTTGCGGCGGAATATGTGGAGGACCACCGAGTAGCGATCCAGGACCTTCACACCCCAGGCGTCCTCAAACTCTTTCTGTAACAAACATATAGCCCTCCTTAGACTCTCTGTAACAAACATATAGTCCTCCTTAGACTCTCTGTAACAAACATATAGCCCTCCTTAGACTCTCTGTAACAAACATATAGCCCTTATACTCTCTGTAACACAGAGATAGTCCCCGTTAAACTCTCTGTAACCAACATATAGTCCTCCTTAGACTCTCTGTAACAAACATATCGTCCTCCTTAGACTCTCTGTAACAGACATATAGTCCTCCTTAGACTCTCTGCAACAAACATATATTCCTGCTTATCCCTCTGTAACAAACATATAGCCCTCCTTAGACTCTCTGTAACAAACATATAGCCCTCCTTAGACTCTCTGTAACAAACATATAGTCCTGCTTATCTCTCTCTGTAACAAACATAGTCCCCCTTAAAGTCTTTCAAGTTGTATAGTCCTCCTGTGTGTTACAGGGAGAGTTTAGGTCCTGTAACAAACATGTAGTTTGAAGAAGAATATGTCTTCACACTCACTCCGTCACACAACAACACAGGCCCCTCAAACAATCTCTCTCGAAAACCCACTGCAACACAAGTACATGTCTTAAAATCTCTATCTAAAACACAAAAGTAGTCCTCAAACGGCATCAAGATTCAACACAAGAATATGTCTACACACTCACTCTGTAACACAAGAAAACAGAGCCCTCAAACAATCTCCACACCACAATATAGTCCTCAAACTGCACTAGAAACACACAGACAGTCCTCAAAACTCACTCTATAACCCAGTGTCTTTAAACCGAGACTCTGACCCAAACCCCTCTTTAATGACGGTGATAAATCCCAATACCTCAGATGAAGGAGAAAGTCGCTCCACGTTCACAAACACGGCAGTGATCCCTGGGGTTTGCCTAATCTTTTCTGGGGGTAAAAAAATAATACTTGAGTTGACATGAAATCACATAGATAGCTATAGTTAACTACTTATTCAATTATTACAAGTATGGTCCCAGTGAAATAGTCATATTGATGTTACCTGTGAGAAACTGGAAGTTCCCTTTGCCAAAAATCGTCCTTTTCTCTGGCGTCTTAGTGGAGAGGATGATCTTGTCCACGACCCTCCAGTTTTCCAAGGTGTTCACCAGACCAACGGCCTCGTCCACCATCAGCTCCGCTGCAAAGCACCCTTAGAAATTATTCAGCTATCATCGGGACAGAAAAAAATCTCAAATTCACAATCATGTAATGTTATGGAGTCTTGTATCGTGGTCACCCGTTGTGAGATACTGCTTTCTGCTTCCCCATTTCACATCGGGGTGAACAATGAAGATCCTGTGTTCTCCGTCTCCGATGACTTTGGGAACCTGTTGATGGAACAGCTCGTCTACCTCGGCTTCATCAATCAGATCTCCATCTTCATCCTCATCATGGTCTTCTGTGTGGCAAGTGTGGCAAGTATGACGTCACCGGGGTTGTCGCTATGCTTGAATTGTCTGGCAGACAGCGTTAGAGATCTGTCCTGGTTGTACGATAAACAGTTTTGTGTAGCGACCCTATAAAATGGGGGCTTCTGATATCTCCAGGACACAGTCGTCAGCTTCTGGCTTGTCTGTAGAAAGCCTGGCCACAGCTTCCTTGCCAAATTATGTATAGTCATGGTGTGGTCTTTAACTGGTGTCTTGGTGAAGATATAGATACATAATTAACAGAAATACTCTGCCTGTACCAGTTTAAAAGGTACAGATATGAATGCGTTATCTGCTACAACCGTAGCAGAAAAAAAAAAAAAAAGTTCATCGAAGACGAAGGACCCTAGTGTCAGACACTGGTGTCCTGGGATGGTAAACATGCTTTAATTTGTCAACCTTCCAACCATTCCCTTCTTCACGGGTTCTACGGTAACACAAAGGAGGCCCCCAACCCGCGTCTGCCATCTAGTGGATTCACACGATATTTAGAGAATTCTATTGCCGGATACATTTCCAGACATAGAGATTTTTCGAATGTTCTATATTTTTGCGTAGTAATGGACATAATGTGCACAATAAAAAATAAAATAAATAAATAAATATACATAAAAGCAGTTGTAAATGGACATTAAATAAGAAATCAAAGATGCATATTTTAGGAAAATAGCACTACTTTCTAAAATAAGTACAAAAAAGTATAAAGTACAATGTCATGTGTAGGTGTACAAGTTGCAGGGGAGGCAGACTACGGGGAGAGAGGTATATGGGTTTTTATTTGAGTCTAGATTCATATTTTTTGAGCAACTGTTAAACCAGAAGGGCAGGTGCACAGACGCCAAATCGAACTAGCCTATTTATAATGCTGCCCCACCAGTTGGACCGCTAACATTGTGTACCAGATGAAGTGGCGGACGTCGATCCGGTTGTCAGCCGGTTTTCCTGTAAGAATTTTTTTATTGTTCAGGTGAGCCAGGGAGACAGTGTACGCCTCCGCTTACCTCATTCATGATGCTACAATTGAGCGTTATTTCAGAGAGGAAGGACGGGGTTACAGCTACATCAGTGCAGTATAGAGAAGCGGGAAAGAGGGAGGGACTTCTGACAGAGGGGTATCCATATCCGTTACATGTTTGGATATTGATTTGTCAAATTCTTGATCGAAAAACGCCATATTATTTTCCTTCTAGTTATTGTTCTCTGTCGTGTTCTTATTATACTCGCTCCGGGGACTGGTAACTGGCGTACTCAGCTCACCGGAAGTAGGAGACAAGATATTGCGTTCCGATAGACCGGGATAACTCTATAATTCATGATCCTCTCTCATTCTAGCCTTTGCAGGTCTTAACCTGTCAAGGAATTCCTTGTTTGGTGGTGATGCATGATGGACAAGATAACAGGGCGTGAAGATCATGCCGGGAGAATCGAAGGAGCCTAATTAAACTATTATTTATGTTTTTTCATTGACGACTAGTCCTTTTGGCTACGGTTCGTTGGAATTGTCCAGTCACCCAAATGCGCCTTAGTGCCCAAAGTGGAAATGCGTGTTTTCTGGAGCACCACACTCTTTATTGGACTCTTGAATCACTGCGCCTGTTATGGTAAGAAACCGCTTTAAAAATACACATTTTGAGATACGCATTCCTAATCATCTCCATGATGAATAAGACCAAGCTTCCTTAGAAACTATGCCTAACTAGCACCTTTTTCTTTCTCCCTTTCAATGACAGAAGAGAAAGAGAATTGTATTGTCGGCGTGGTCGGAGAACCCATCACGTTGCCGTGCTTCTACAGCGGGCACGAACTCAACACTTTGAACTTCTCCGTGGAGTGGAGGAGAGACTCCCAGGTGTTGTTGCGGTCCGTGTGGGAAGAGGCCGAACGCGTGGAGCAGTGGCCGACGGCGGACACCAACACCTCACGACTCTCGGATGACGTGCTAGAGAACGGGGACTTCTCCCTTGAGCTGTCCGCCGTCCTGCCCTTAAGACAAGCCCAAACGTTTCACATGTTTCTGGTCAGAGAGGGTGAAGCACGACGCTCCCCGCTTTGCACCGTGTGTCTCAGGACAGCAGGTAAGGTGAAGGAGCGATAGCATAATATATATATTATGTTTAACTTGAAGGTCTTGGAGTCACTAAATACAGGTCTATATTTCCTTGAGTTTGACTAAAACATTTTAATGTATCACTCGACTGATAAAATAAGCAACTAGCCTACAATACTAATAATTACATATTACTAATATAACAGCAATCATTTCATTATCAGCAAAGTCTTAAACATGCACCTGGTTCTTATTCGTAACGGGAAGGTGAGTATAATCTTTCAAGTTGATGCAAGAAATTGGATGCTTTAAAGATGATCATATGAAGCAAGACTTAAAAAGAGGATTGCGGTTATCCTGGCTTCTGTGTATCATAATATAATTGGTGTCTTTCCACAAACGCAAATGTTTCTTCGTTTTGCAAAGTCAGTCGTGATTTCCGTAACAAGGACAACATGATGCCTCACCTTCAAATCCTAAAATATACAGAGTTAAAACAACTTGATCTTAAGGTTAGCCAAATCGTGTGTCGTGTATGTCCAGTCAGACAACTTTTCTGTGTTCTTGTACTGTCCAGTGTGAGCCAAATCACCAAAATGAATTCCAGACGATTTGTGTCGTTTGGCAATAATAAAGACTTGAACTTGAATGGCAAGGCTGCTAACGTTTTAATGTCTGGACCCACCTCTTGAGGGCTTTTGGCAAAGTACCCACAATTTTTTTTCCCCATATTGGGGTAATTGATCATTACCATATCATAAAAAGCCCCTACAGTATGTGAAGATACTTTTAAATTAATCTAAGTAAGGCAAAGAGTATTTTACTAATCCTGAGGAATGAGTAAAATACTCACAATTGCCTGACTCAAGACAGAATAACAACACAAACAGAAAAGCAAGCAACGCAAGTACGCCACAGTGAAATGAGTACAATAGTCATAATCCAAACCGTGCTACCCAGCTAGCTTCACCCCTCCCTCGGTCCAGAGGCTGGACCCTCCAGAGGCCAACCAGACCACCTTCCTGTGTCGCTCTGTGGGGGCCACCCCGAGCCCACTGTCCACTGGCTGATCAACGGGACCTGGGCGCCGCCGGGTGCCTCGGTGACCTCCTCCACCGCGCCCATGGCTAACTCCAGCCTGCACAGCATCATTAGCCTGCTGCTGGCCGACGTCTCCCCCCAGACCACCGTGACGTGTTCGGTGGAGGTCCCCTCGCTGAACGAAACCCTCAACGCCACAAGCTGTGAGTGCCGGGCTGTGGCTGTGTCTCGGTCTGTCCGTCTGTTGTCTGTGGCTCGCTCTGTCTAGTCTGTCCGTCTGTTGTCTGTGTCTCGCTCTGTCTAGTCTGTCCGTCTGTTGTCTGTGTGTCGTTCTGTCTAGTCCGTCTGTCTGTTGTCTGTGTGTCTTTTGTCCAGTCCGTCTGTTGGTCTGTGTGTCAGTTTCTGTATGTATCTCTCTATATATCTGACAGCTTTCAAATCTGTAAGTATCTCCATCTTCCTGCCAGTCTGTCTGTATATCAATATGACAGCCTATGTCTGATTATCTTTATCTCCCCGTCCTTCTCTCTGTACATCTATCTATCTATTTCTGTTTACCTGTCTGTCTGTCTGTCTATTTAGTGTGTCTATCAGTGTGTCTATCCATCTAGTCGATGTGTGTCTGTCCAGCTGTCTCGCTGTCTGTGTCTACCAGCTATCTGCCTGTCTATCTGTCTAGTCAGTTTGAATGTCTGTGTCGTAATGTCAGTCCTTCTGTCTGTCTATCCGTCTAGCCAACGTCTATCTCCTCAGTGTGTGAGTGTGTGTGTGTGTGTGTGTGTGTGTGTGTGTGTTGGTTCTGAGCTGGTTCTCTCCCATCCTACCAGATGGGGTGAAGGTGAGCCCAGTGGGGAGTCGGGCGTCCGGGGCTCTCTGGGTGTTCAGCACAGCTCTGTGTGCGGCCGTGGCGGTGCTGGTGACGGCAGCCATCGTCTACCAGGTGCTAGTGGACCGGGGCCACAAGGAGCTCAGGAAGACACACAGGTGGGGATGAAGAAGACCATGGTTTGGTTGTGATTCGTAACTTTGTGGAATTTATTTCTGAAATTGCGATTACTATGAAGTAATTTAGCTGACACTTTATCCAAAATGAATCTAATGCAGGGATGCCTACAGGTAGACTGATTGGGACAGTGGGGTTTGAATCCCGAAGGTTTTGGCCGGAAGTCAAACACCATAGTCAAACACTACTTGCTTGGTTACTAATCGGAATTTGCCGTAATGAACCACCCAAGTTCACATTATAATTTACCGGTCCATTGTATCGGCAACTTAATAACAACATCAGCCTTAGCTCTACATCGAAACTGACCCTCTCTATTTTAAGTATCTAAAAAAACAAAATACCTGTACTTAAAGTGTGCCAAATACCTCCTGGGTAGTTTAGACCTGATTCGTGAAAGGTGTTTTTTCTGTATGAATTGATATTTTATCTCCTGTGTTCACCAGGATACAGGTACAATTTTTCAGGCTCGTCGGAAGCAGTGGGCGTCAGTCTGGAGCACTCAGATGGATCAGACTCCAACAACGAGACAGATGGGTGAATGTCTGGTGGCCCCTCCACTAAACTCAACCCATGAAACACACACTTTGTTGTAAATATGTACATGTTGAGGAGTCTACTTTGTTGTAAATATGTACATGTTGAAGAATCTATCGCAATACAGCAAACTGTACTTAAATCTGTATGAGGACAATTCCGTTAATTGACACTTGCATTATGATGCTTTTCAAGTCTCCCACACTCAAAGGACTTGTGTCTCCTGATTGATGTACAGATCAAATTGTGTCACTTTTCTCAGTGTTTAAACGTTCAATAAATTAATATAAAAAGGAATGTTGCATTACTTATCATGTGAATAATTGTATAATGATTACGATATACTAAAAAACTGATTAAAAACTGTTTTAGCTCTGATAGAAAAGTACTAAAATAGCTAAAAAAATAATGTATTGTAAAGGA